>NC_142070.1:2732500-2900000 GCF_059756535.1 Pantherophis guttatus
AGAGGAGGAAAGAAAGAAAGAAAGAAGGCAGGAGGAAGGAAGGGGAGGAAAGAAGGAGAGGAAAGAAGAGGGAGAGAAAAAGAGAAGGGAAATAAGAGATGGAGGGAGCAGGAGAAAGAAAACAAATGGGAAAAAAGAAGGGAAGGAAGGAGACAGTAGAGGGAAGGGAAAGAAAGAAAAGAAAGGAAGGAAGGAAGAAAAGGAGAAAGAGAAAGGCAGGAGGAAGGAAGGGGAGGAAAGGAGAGGTAAGAAGAGGGAGAGAAAAAGAGAAGGGAAATAAGAGACAAGAGGGAGCAGGAGAAAGAAAACAAATGGGAAAAAAGAAGGGAAGGAAGGAGACAGTAGAGGGAAGGGAAGGAAAGAAAAAGAAAGAAAGAAAAAGGAAGGAAGGAAGAAAAGGAGAAAGAGAAAGGCAGGAAGGAAGAAGAGGAAAGAAGAGGGAGAGAAAAAGAAAAGGGGAATAGATAGCGGGATCAGGAGAAAGAAACGAAGGGAAAAAGAAGAAGGGAAGGAAGGAGAGAGGAAGGGAAGGAGCGAGATGGAGAGAATAGCAATAATATAGACTTATATACCGCTTCACAGAGTTTTACAGCCCTCCCTAAGCAATTTACAGTCAGCCTATGGCCCCCAATAATCAGGGTCCTCATTTTACCGACCTCAAAAGGACGGAAGGCTGAGTCATCCTTGAGCCGGTCAGGATCGAACTGCTGACCGTGGGCGCGAGGGGAGGGAATGGCAAGGATTTGGGGTGGGGTGGGGGGTGGGATCTTCTCTTTCTCCTACCTAACCCCTTCCCCTTTGCAAGAAGCCAGCCCTACATCCTTTGAAAAGCCCTAATTTGGATTCCAAAATCAAGCCCACCCACTCAATTCGGCTGATGCCGAATTGAGTGGCCGTACTTGGCCGTAATCAGGGGCGTGGGAAATCACATCCGCCCCTCCCTTCCTCCAACTGGGCCCCCTCCCCTCTTCTAGCTGATGAGCCTTTTCCTCTCTCTCTCTCTCTCTCCCCCCCCCCAAAAACCAGGACCACTCGGAGTTGCCCATCGGAGCTGCCGCCACCATGGCCCACGAGATCGGCCACAATTTCGGCATGAGCCACGACGCGGACGGCTGCTGCGTGGAGGCCACGGCGTCTCAGGGGGGCTGCGTCATGGCTGCAGCCACAGGGTAAAGCGGGGGGGGGGTTATCCCATTTGGGGACTGGGGGGGGGCGGGAATGTCGTCCTTGGCTCCTCGGTTGCTTGGTGGAAAAGGAGAATCCGAACCTAGAGGTAATCCTCGACTTACAACAGTTCATTTAGTGACCGTCCGAAGTTACGCCCCTGAAAAAAAGTGACTTGTGGCCGTTTTTTCACACTTACGACCGTTGCGGTGTCCCCCCCCCCCACGGATCAAAATTCGGATGATCGGGTCACTGATTCGTATTTACGGCGGTCGCAGTGTCCCGGGGTCAAAGCAAAATCCATGGGGGCGGGGGGCGGGAGAGAGGGAAGCCAGGTTCACTTAACAACGGTGTGACTAACTCAACGCCTGCGGTGATTCGCTTAACGACGGTGGCAAGAAAAGGCGCGGAAGGGAGCCAAGCTCATTTCACAGATGTCTCGCTTAGGAGCAAGAACTGTGTGTGCTCGATTGTGGCCATAAGTCGAGGACTACCTGTGATAGAGGTGGAAGGGACCTCAAAGGTCTTCTAGTCCAACCCCGTTTTTCGAGCAGGGGACCCTGTACTGTTTCCGACAAATAGTTGTCCAATCTCTTCTTAAAAACCTCCAGTAATGGAGCACCCACAACAGAGAATAACATAGTTGGAAGGGATCTTGGAGGTCTTCTAGTCCAACCCCCTGCTTTGCACTTGGCGGTGCACCAAAGGTGCTTTGAAGGAGGCTTCAGGCTGTCTTCGTCCCCCCAAATCCTTGCATCTCCCCCCCACATCCTCTGAAAACTGGACCACTGAAACCTAATCCAGCTGCTGCACAAACTTCTGAGATGGCTTTCCCTCTTAAGGACTAGAAACTTGCGTTGCTCTAAAGAGCCAATACTTTCCCACGTCGCCTTCATGAAGCCCACACGTCTTGGTGGGAAATCTCATTCTACCAAATTGGAAGGGGAATAACGGCATTTCACAGAATAGCAGGTTAACCGGATAACAGAGTCGGAAGGGTCCCCGGAGGTTGTCTAGTCCAACCCACTCCACAAGCAGGAAACCCTACACCATTTGAGACAAATGGTTGCCCAATCTTTTCTTGAAAGCCTCCAGGGATGGAGCAGCCGCAACTTCTAGTGGCAAGCTGTTCCACTGATTAATTGTCCTCACTTTCAGGAAATTCCTCCTTCGTTCCAGGTTGCTTCTCTCCTTGGTTAGTTTCCATCCGTTGCTTCTTGTCCTGCCTGCTGGTGCTTTACAGAAGCGGTTAGCAGAATAACAGAGTAACAAAAGTTGGAAGGGACCTCGGAGGTCTTCTAGTCCACCCCCCTGCTCAGGCGGGAATTCCTCTACCATTTCAGACAAATAGATGTCCAATCTCTTCTTAAAAACCTCCAGTGATGAAGCACCCACAACTTCTGGTGGCCTGGAGTTCCACTGGTTAATTGTCCTCACTGTTAGGAAGTTCCTCCTTAATTCCAGGTTGCTTCTCTCCTTGATTAGTTTCCATCCTTCCGTTGCTTCTTGTTCTGCCTTGGAGAATAGGTGGACCCCCTCTTCTCTATATCTTACCCCCCAAATATTAGAAGACTGCTATCATGTCACTCTTAGTCCTGAGACAGAATAAGAGAGTCGGAAGGGGCCTTGGAGGTCTTCTAGTCCAGCCCTCTGCTCGAGCTCTTCTCAGGTCCCCCCTGGACCTTCTTTTCACTAAATTAAACATTCCCAATTCCCCGCAGTGGTTTTTCGTATATTTTAGCCTCCTCTCCACATCGGTTGTGACCCAGCGCCCAAGTAGTTAGCATTAAACGCAAACGGTTCGAACTCATTCTCAGCGTAGTCCAAACTAAACGAAAGCAAATTCTTCAAAACACCATTCCACAGTTTATCGCCGACCTTGGGATAATTGGGCAAAATGCCAAAGGCTTTTCTTGGCGATCGTTCAGAAGCAGAAGACGCCGACCAGAGATAAGTGCAGCAAGACTATCAACGTTGTTTTCCGGCAAAGAGCCCAAGAGCCGTTGCTGGTTTTTTAAGCCTTCTGGGAGGGGCCAATCATCTCTTGGCCTTACTCCTGAGTCGTCCTCTTTGCTTTAGCTGCTCTTGCCTTCTGGCAGCTCTTCTCATACGTGCACTAGGAACAGGCTCCTCCTGTTCCTCTGCCTCTCTGCTGTCAGCGTCTGGAGGCTCCGGAGGCCGCACATCATTCCCCGATGGCCCTGGCCCCATCTCTGCCCTCATCCGGCCCTTCCCCCTCCAGGACTGGCCCCTGTTCTTCCTCAGACTCATCGCTGTCCGACTCTGCTGCCAGCTCCGCAGGCTGCTGGCGGACCACAACAACATCTGGACGCTGGCTTATCGGGCAAGAATAGCTACTTTATGTGGGTTTGTTCCCAAGAATGTGCCACTCGGCCTCCTAACGGTGCCCCCCTTCAAACGCTTTTGTGTTTACAAAGGATAACGCAATAAACTTTGAATTCGGGGAAGGGGCTTTTCCTTCGTTTCATTAAGTTCTCGGGGTCGGTGGGGGTGCTGAGAATTCCCCGTCTTCCACCCTCCCGCCGGCTTTTCCAGCCAGATTCTACGGAGGAAACCGCAACGAAACGTAAATTAAAACCAGGTTATTTGAAAAAGGCAGGAAGTCGGGGAGTCGAACAGCTGTACAGTAGCAAAGAGGAGTTGTTAAAGACAATGGTGTGTGTGTGTGTAAGTGTGTAAAACGGGGGCTTCAAAGCAGTGGTGGGTTCTAACCGGCTTTACTACCGGTTCTCTTCGCCCGTGTGCTTCACATGCGCAAGCGTGTTACGAAACTGCCCAGCTGAGGTGCGGCAATCCACTCTGCCACATGTATCAGCCGGGCTTGAAAAAGAAGAAATAAAAGGTAAGAATAACGTGGGGACGGGCGGGAGGGCCCAGCTCCGGAACAAAGAGAACCGGTTCAGTGACGTCATATCGTCACCGCTACCGGTTCAGCCGAACCGGGCTGAACCGGGAGGAACCCACCACTGCTTCAAAGACACTGGGCAAAACAAGAGCTGGATCAAACATCTACTGTTTTCAGTCCATTTTTTTCACAGAGCCCAGCATGTGTGCCAAAGAAGTCCGGATAGTTCTCGACTTACGACCGTTCATTTAGTGACCGTTCCGAGTTACAATGGCACTGGAAAAAAAGGGACTTTTTCAAGCTTAGGACCGTTGCAGCATCCCTAGGGCCACGGCATCGAAATTCGGATGCTTTGGCAACTTGATTCGTATTTATGACAGTCGCAGTTTTCCCCGGGGGTGGGGGGTGGGGTCATGCAATCCCCTTTGGTGATCTTCTGATGAGCAAAGTCAGCGAGGAAACCAGATTCACTTAACAACCGGGTTACGGACTTTAACAACCGCAGTGCCCCACTTAACGGCGGTGGCAAGAAAGGTTGTAAAACGGGGCCGTTGAGCCTCCAGATTTTCTGCCGTTGAGCGAGGCGTTTCTTGAGCGAGTTTTGTCCCGTTTTACGACCTTTCTTGCCACCGTTGTTAAGTGAATCCCTGCAGTTGATTAGTTAGTAACCCGGTCGTTAAGCGAATCTGGCTCCCCCCTGTTGACTTGGCTTATCAGAAGGTCTCAAAAAGGGGATCGCGTGACCCAGGGACACGGCGACAGTCATAAATACGAGTCAGCTGCCAAGCGTCTGAATTTCGATCACGTGACCCCCGCGGGGGAGGCTGCGACGGGTCGTAAGTGTGAAACACAGCCATAAATCCCTTCCAGCGCCTTTATATCTTTCAACCGTCTCTAAATGAATGGTCGTACGTCGAGGATTCCCTCTACTAACAAGTGTGGTGATTCCCTTAGCAACCGTGACAAGGACGGTCATAAAATGAGGGGCAAAGCTCCCTTAACCACCGTCTGGCTTAGCCACAGACTGCGGCTCAACTGCGGTCGTAAGTTGAGGACTTCCTGCAAAACCACCTCTTGAAATGTTTAGAAACGGAGCCTCGGATTCAGAGCAGCGAAATTCTGCAAAATTCTGATTTTCTGGTCCTGAGTTGGTCTCTTTCTCTCTCTCTCTCTCTCTCTTTGCCCCCTCCCCAAATTCCAGGCACCCCTTTCCCCGGGTATTCAGCTCCTGCAGCCGCAGACAGTTGGAGGGCTACTTCCAGAAGGGGGGAGGCGCCTGCCTCTTCAACCTCCCCGACACCAAGGACCTGGTTTTGGGGAAGAAGTGCGGCAACGGGTTTTTGGAAGAAGGGGAGGAGTGCGACTGCGGGGAGGCCGAGGTAGGCAGGGGATTTGGGGGGGAGGGGGTGGCATTGGGAAGAAATTGGGGGTGGGGGTGGGCGGTGAGCCTGGGAGGTGGAGGGCGAGGCTGTCCGGGAGCAAAGCAACGGGGTTTGAGTCTTACGTCGAGGCAGGGAGCAGGTCGAAACTCAAGGATTTGATGGGCAAAATTGGTTTAGCGGTTAAGGTGCCGGCTTAGGAACCAGGAGACAGGGAAGTTCTAGTTCTGTCCTACGCAGGAAAGCCAACTGGGTGAGTTTGGGTTAGTCACCAGGAGATGGTGAGTTCTAGTCCCACCTTAGGAATGAAAGCCAGCTGGGTGCATTTAGACCAATTACCTGGTGATGGGGAGTTCTAGTTCTGCCTTAGGCATGAAAGCCACCTGGGTGATTTGGGGCCAATCACTTGGAGATGGTGAGTTCTAGTTCTGTTTTAGGCAAGAAAGTCAGCTGGGTGAGTTTAGACCAATCACCCAGAGATGGGGAGTTCTAGTTCTGTCTTACGCAGGAAAGCCAACTGGGTGAGTTTGGGTTAGTCACCAGGAGATGGTGAGTTCTAGTCTCACCTTAGGAATGAAAGTCAGCTGGGTGAGTTTAGACCAATTACCTGGTGATGGTGAGTTCTAGTTCTGCCTTAGGTATGAAAGCCAGCTGGGTGACTTTGAGCCAATCACCAGGAGATGGTGAATTCTAGTCCCGCTTTAGCCATGAAATCCGGTTGGGTGACTTTGGCTCAGTCAGTTTCTCTCCTCCCAGTCTACCTCACAGGATTGTTGTAGGGGAAAATAGAAGAAATAGAATAGAAACAGGAAGGTCTTTTGGATATATTCACCCCCTTGAGTTATTTGTAAGAATAATAAGGTGGGATGAAAGTCAGATAAATAAACAGGGAAAAGATGCACCTGGACTATGTTTCACGATAGCATCAACAGATGGAAATCCATGTTCCTGGGAGGACATTTTTCTAATAATCAAAGCTTTTTTGGAAAAAGACCCCATGAACGTGCTGGGCTTCCCACCCCTCAAATCCTGGTGATGCTGAGTGAAAAAAAATCCGCTTTTTTCCCCCCCAGGAGTGCACCAATCCTTGCTGTAACCCCCAGAATTGCACGTTGAAAGCCGGAGCTGAGTGCGCCCACGGAGAATGTTGTAATTCCTGCAAGGTAATAAAACAGATTGTGGGCCACCAAGGCTGTGGAGCATGGGAACTCTCCTTGGTTCCAAAGTGTCTGACTTTGTTTTGGGCGGAAATGGAAACCGGAGCTTTCAATGCAGGTAGTCCTCGTTTAGCGACCAGAGTTGGAGGGTGGCAACTTGGTCGTTAAGCGAAGTGGAACACCGCAAATTTACAGGGTTACTTCGAACTTCCCTTGGCTTTACAGACCTGCGAAGGTCGTGAATGCGAGGATTGGTTGGAAAGTTACTTTTTCATCACCGTTGCAATTGCGGACATAGCGAGGCGGTCGCTAAATGAGGAGCGTCTGTCGAGGACAATTGCAATGAGAAAAAAATAGGTTCACCACCTTGATTTTTTTTTATAATAATAATAAGGTGGGATATAAACAAATAAATGAACCAATTAAAAGAAAACAGGATAACTATTTGCATCATTAAATATATACTTTGGGATCCATTAGGCAGGAGCTGTCTTCACCTTCTTTCTCATACACAAACTCTCTCGCTCCTCTGGAATGCGGCCCCTCCCTCCTGGGTATCCAGACTACATTCCACCACAATAGGAGATATTTTTTGCTTGGAAGAAGAGATCTTAAGACAGGATGGCCATTCCTTCCAGAGGTCTTCAGAGGGTTGTCTGGACATCAGCCATGGTCCGATGGCTATGCTCTCTTGCGTGTTGTTCTCCACACCCCATCCAAGATGGCCAACGGAGATGGATCTTGGCTCATCTTTACTTCTTCGGTGGAAATTTCTCTGTCTGTTGTTTCCCATAGCTCAAGACAGCCGGGATCATGTGTCGGGAGCCGGCTGGATCCTGTGACCTCCCGGAATATTGTACGGGTGCTTCACCCTACTGTCCCGGCAACGTCTACTTGTTGGACGGCTCAACGTGTTCTCACGGAGAGGAGTATTGTTACAACGGCATGTGCATGACGCACCATCAACAATGCATCCAGCTGTGGGGACGAGGTGAGCGTCTCCTTCCCTCTGGTGCTCTCCCAGCCAGCGGCTGTTGTTTGTTTGTTTGTTTGTTTTAATCCTGCCTTTATTACTTTTACTAATAAATCAGGATGGCAGATATATCTAACACACCTTGCTCCTCCTATTTTCCCCACAACAGCAACCCTGTGAGGTGGGGTTGGGCTGAGAGAAAGAGACTGGCTGAAAATCATCCAGCCGGTTTCCATGCCTAAAGCGGAACTAGAACTCACTGTCTCCTGGTGATTGGCAGAAAGTATCCCAGCTGACTTTCATGCCTAAGGTGGGACTAGAACTCACCGTCTCCTGGTGATTGGCCCAAAAACACCCAGCCAGTTTTTATACCTAAGGCGGGACTAGAACTCACCGTCTCCTGGTGATTGGCACGAAGGTACCCAGCCAGTTTTTATACCTAAGGCGGGACTAGAACTCACCGTCTCCTGGTGATTGGCCCAAAGTCACCCAGCCGACTTTCATGCCTAAGGCGGGACTAGAACTCACCGTCTCCTGGTGATTGGCCCAAAGTCACCCAGCCGACTTTCATGCCTAAGGCGGGACTAGAACTCACCGTCTCCTGGTGATTGGCCCAAAGTCACCCAGCCAACTTTTATACCTAAGGCGGGACTAGAACTCACCGTCTCCTGGTGATTGGCCCAAAGTCACCCAGCCGACTTTCATGCCTAAGGCGGGACTAGAACTCACTGTCTCCTGGTGATTGGCCCAAAGTCACCCAGCCGACTTTCATGCCTAAGGCGGGACTAGAACTCACTGTCTCCTGGTGATTGGCCCAAAGTCACCCAGCCGACTTTCATGCCTAAGGCGGGACTAGAACTCACCGTCTCCTGGTGATTGACCCAAAGTCACCCAGCCAGCTTTTATACCTAAGGCGGGACTAGAACTCACCGTCTCCTGGTGATTGGCACGAAGGCACCCAGCCGGCTTCATGCCAAGGTGGGACTAGAACTCACTTTTTCCAGTGCCGCTGTAACTTCGAACAGTCACAAAGTGAACTGCCGTAAGTCGAGGACTACCTGTAACTGCAGTTGTTAAGTGAATCATGCGGTCGTTAAGTGAATCTGGCTTCCCCCATTCCCTTGGCTTGACGGAAGGTCCCAAGTGGAGATCACGTGACCTCGGGACGCTGCAACCGTCGTCAATAAATGCCAGTTGCCAAACGCCCGAATTTTGATGATGTGACTGTCGGGGAAATGCGGCAACCGTCGTAAGTGTGAGGACTTTTATCAGTGCCGTTGTAACTTTGGTCCCTAAACAAATGGTTGTAAGTCGAGGACTACCTGAATACCCATGCTCCTCTTTGGTTTTGTGGGCGGGGTCTTTCTGATATCACCATTGTCCTTTGGATTGGGAGAGAGGCGCCATCACCTGGACACTTTTGGTACTGCAGTTTATGTAGTATAAACTTAATCCTTAATCCTCAAAAATTGCTCAGAATTCACTTCTCAGGCTGGACAGGCTAACCGAATGGGGTATTTGCAGCCTACTGATGTACAGGTAGTCCTTGACTTACAACCGTTCATTTAGTGACTGTTCAGAGTTACAACGGCGGTGAAAAAAAGTGAGTTATGGCCATTTTTCACACTTATGACCTTTGCAGCATCCCCATGATCAAAATTCGGACGCTTGGCAACTGACTCATATTCGCGGCCGTTGATTCATGTTTACGACGGTCTCAGCGTCCCAAGGGTCACGTGATCCCCTTTTGCGACCTTCCGACAAGCCAAGTCAAAGCGGGAAGCCAGATTCACTTAACCACTGTCTTATCAACGACAGCCATTTGCTTAACAGCCGTGGCAAGAAAGGTCGTAAAATGAGACAAAACTCACGTAACAAATCTCTGGACTCAGCCACAGAAATTTTGCGCTCCATTCTGGTCATCAGTCGAGGACTCCCTGCGGTGTATAAATTTGGGGAGGGCCTGTTTGGCAAGGGGTGCTAAATCGGACTTTGTCAGTGTAGATGTATTCATGAACTGGAGTAGACATTTATTTATTTTATTTTATTTTATTTTATTTTATTTTATTTTATTTTATTTTATTTTATTTTATTTTATTTTATTTTATTATTTTATTTTATTTTATTTTATTTTATTTTATTTTATTTTATTATTTTATTTTATTTTATTTTATTTTATTTTATTTTATTTTATTTTATTTTATTTTATTTTATTTTATTTTATTTTATTTTATTTTATTATTTTATTTTATTTTTTCAGGGCGGTGTACAGCCAAGATAAAACATAGCATATAAAATTTAAAAAAACATTTTAAAAAACAAATAAATAATTTTGGCCCAAATTTAAAACAACCCAATTAAAACCGAATTCGATTAAAAACTGAGAGGATGGGATCAAGCCAGCCCGGCAACAAGGTCAGCCAATGGGGACTGTTTGGTAACTGAAACATAGTAGTTGCAGTGTGAGCTCCAAGAGACAGCTAGGAGCCTGGGCGTGGCTTAGCTCAACTGTTCTGTATATAGGAGAAGTTTTGTCTATACTGCCCCGGCCTGTGTTTGTACCTACTTTACAATCTCTTCTCTCTACCACGTTGGAAAAACCACCACGGGGTATTGTATCATTGGTGGGATTCAGCCGGTTCGGACGGGTTCAGCCGAAATGGTAGTGGCGACCTGTAGATCCGCTCAGCTGCCCTGGCGCTATGCCGTCCTATTTAACCACATTTTCTAAGCCGTGTCCATGCGTGCAAGCCGCGTGCGTGAGCAAAGCGCACGCACGGAAGGCCGTGCACATGTGCCGAAGACGCACTCACATTTTTGGTGCGCGGCGAACCGGTGGTAAAATTATGCGAAACCCACCTCTGTATTGTATATATCAGTGGTGGGTTTCCCCCGGTTCAGACCGGTTTGCAAGAACCGGTAGTAAAACCGGCGGGAGTCATTGTTGTCACTGGCGATCTGCGCATGCACAGAAGCGCGCGATCCCATTGCGAAGCGGTAGTAAAGGTAAGTAGAACCCACGCCTGATGTATATGGCTTCTGATGTCTTTAAAGAAGTTTTGAATCCTGCTGAATTGTCTGGTTGTGTGTGCTGCAACAAACTCTGGCAGACCTTCTCTTTCTCCGTCGCACCACAGGTGCTTGGCCGGCCCCCGATGCCTGCTTCCAGGATGTCAACAGGGCCGGTGACATGTACGGCAACTGTGGGAAGGACCGACACGGCAGCTATGTGAAGTGTGCCAAGAGGTGAGCGCCTAGCGGCCGAGGGAGCCAGATGTTCCTTCTGGGCAGCCTAGTCCTTGACTTCCAGATGTTGCCAAGTCAGGGGAAGTTTGCAGAATGTTAAGGCATATGCGCAGAGTAACCCTTGAGTAGCAAGGTTGTGCGCATGAGAAACGGCTGAGAATGATTGTGACTAAGCACTGTCAATACATAGACACACTGAGTTGTGATATTCTTTTACTTTTAGGAAAAAGTAAAGCAAAGTCCACTAAACAATCCAGGTCATACACAGATAAAGATAGTTAAATTGTCAACCCAGGGATATTCCAAGAACAAAGTCTTCTTACCAGTTGTTGTAGTCATATGCAATAAAACAGTTCTTTTTGGAGTTGCAAACAGGAACAAGTACAGCAGTAAAACAATCAGTAAAACAGTAAAAAAACAACAAGTAGCAATGATCAAGCAGTGATCATGCAGAGAGAACAGGCAGAGAGGAGCAGAGGTAGCAATAATAATGTAATAAGAAAAATAAGCCATGATTCAAGCTTCCTCTTAAGTACGTTGGCTACAGAGCTAGCCAATCAGAATACAGTATGATGCAATACAGCATTACAGTCTTCAAGCTATACATTACATTTTGACTTCAAACATGCATTGATGGTTTATATATATATATTGCCAACCCAACCAGTTAGGCAATAGCCATTCCCTAACACAGCCACTGCAGCGGCAACTCTTTTCTTTCTTTCTCCCTCTTCCTTCCTTCCTTCTTTCCTTCCTTCCTCTTTCTTTCTTTTTCTTTTTCTTTTTTCTCTCTCTTTCTTTCTTTATCTTTTCTCCTTTTCCTTCTTTCCTTCTTTCCTTCCTCTCTTTCTCTCTTTTCTCTCTGTCTCCTTCCTTCCTTCTTCTTTCTTTCTCTCTTTTCTTTCTCTCTGTCTCCTTCTTTCCTTCTTCTTTCTTTCTCTCTTTTCTTTCTCTCTGTCTCCTTCTTTCCTTCTTTCTTTCTCTCTTTTCTTTCTCTCTGTCTCCTTCCTTCCTTCTTCTCTTTCTCTCTTTCCTTTCTCTGTCTCCTTCCTTCCTTCTTCTTTCTTTCTCTCTGTCTCCTTCCTTCCTTCTTCTTTCTTTTTCTCTTTTCTTTCTGTCTCCTTCCTTCCTTCTTCTTTCTTTCTCTCTTTTCTTTCTCTCTGTCTCCTTCCTTCCTTCTTCTCTCTTCTGTCTTCCCTCTTCTTCCTTCCTTCCTTCCTTCCTTTCTTTCTTCTCCCCCTCTCTCTTTCTCCCTGCCTGCCTTCATGCTTTCTTGTCTTTGTTTTCTTTTTTTCCTCTTTCTTTTGTTTTGGCCTTATATTTTAAATTTGGAAATAAATAAAAATTGCTCAACAGCAACAAAAGGTGCCCTCCGCCCTCCAAGATTTGCACCACCGAGGCTTCCGTTCAGTACAGGCATCATAAATTCCTGCCCTGGGGAAGGGTAGATGGCCCCTCCCAACTCACCCGTGATTCTGTCCTTGGAGAAGCCCCCGGATGCTTTCCACCCCTTGTGGTTGACCTTCCCGGCTTGAGTTTCTGCTCCCTTGATCGTTGGCTTTGCGAGGACATCTGGGCGAGATCCAGATCAGCCAGGGATCTCGTCTCCTGGGCTCTTCCGCTTCTCCATGTTAGGAAATGATTTTACCTAACTTGTTAGGTTGGCAATATATAAACCATGAATATAGCTTTAAGACTGATGTATTGCTGTATTGCATCTTGCTGTGTTCTGATTGGTTAACTCTGTAGCCAGTGTCCTTAAAAGGAAGCTAGAAACCTGGTTTATTTCTCTTGGATTGCTCTTTGCTGAACTCTTTGCTGATTTGTATGGCTCGTTACTGCTTTTTGCTGTGTTTGCTACTGTTTGCAACTGTAAGAACTGTTAATGTGTATGACTACAATGACTGGTAAGAAGACTTTGTTATTTGGATAATCCCTGGACTATTGTTTTACTATCTCCTGCTTTATATGGACTGTGCCTTACTATATCCTAAAAGTAAACACAACTCAGTGTATCTCTGTGTTGGCTGTGTTATTCCTAACTACTCTCAATCGCTTTCATGTGCACACCCTTGCTACTCAAGGGTTGCTCTGCGAATTCCTCAACACTCCTCCTGACAGGACTTCCTTCTTTTTTCCTCCCAGAGATGCCAAGTGTGGGAAGATCCAGTGTCAGAGCCCAGCTGCTAAGCCCAAAGGCACCAACACCATCTCTATGGACACCACCATTCGGTTTAACGGGCAAGAGATCAAATGCCGAGGGACTTTGGTCTATGCCACCAAGGATGACGAGGGAGACCTCTCCGATCCGGGCCTTGTGATGACGGGGACCAAGTGCGGAGATGGGTTGGTGAGTCCTCAAGAGGAGGGGAAGAGTGACCAGTTTCTGTGTTTCAGGACGCAATAGGTCCTGTCTGCATGGCAGGTTTCACATAGCGGCCACATCGGTCCTTAGGTAGACGCAGATATTTCTCTCTCTGGGCACACTGAGAATATACCGTGTTTCCCCAAAAATAAGATCTTGTCAAAGCTGGGTGGGGAATTCTGGGAGTTGAAGTCCACCAGGCTTAAAGTGAGCAAGGTTGGAGACCCCTGGTTTAGTGAATAATAGCCTCCTGCTATCATCTCCATGCTGTTGTGTCATAGAAAGGGACACGGGATCCCCTCCCCCAATCTATTAAGGCAGGGTTTTTTTAATCAAAACATGGCCACTTTTAAGACTCGTGGACTTCAACTCCCAGCATTCCTCAGCCAGCTGGGGAATTCTGTCGAAGTCGAACTCCACAAGTCTTAAAAATGGCCGAGTCCTGGAGTTCCCCTCTGCATTAAAGGGGAATTTTTTTTTTAAAAAAAAAACTTCTTGCAACCTGCCTCCCCCACCCCCTTTCCTCTCAATAAATCTCGTTAAAGAGAAGTTCGAGGGAATCTCACTTGGAAGAATTAACTTCTGCTTGAGGCAGCTTTTCTTATCAAATTGATTTGGCATGCTTCATTTTTTGGTACACATCCTTGATCCCATTTTAACTATGAGTAGCAAGGTTGGTAATACCCAAGTTTCCCCCCCAAATAAGACCAGGTCTTGAATTAATTTTTGCTCCAAAAGACGCATTAGGTCTTATTTTCTGGTTAGGTCTTATTTTTTGGGGAAATACGGTAGATAACGCACCCATCTCACTGGTGAAATCCAGCAGGTTCTGGAGAACTGGTAGCAGAAATTTTGAGTAGTTTGGAGAACCGGCAAATACCACCTCTGACTGGCCCCAGAATGAGGTGGGAATGGAGATTTTGCAATATCCTTCCCCAAGGAGTGGGGAGGAAATGGGGATTTTGCAGTATCTTTCCCCTGGAGTGGGGTGGGAATGGATATTTTGCAGTATCCTTCCCCTGGAGTGGGGTGGGAATGGAGATTTTGCAGTATCCTTCCCCTGGAGTGGGGTGGGAATGGATATTTTGCAGTATCCTTCCCCTGGAGTGGGGTGGGGAATGGAGATTTTGCAGTATCTTCCCCCTAGAGTGGGGTGGGAATGGATATTTTGCAGTATCCTTCCCCTGGAGTGGGGTGGGAATGGAGATTTTGCAGTATCCTTCCCCCAGGAGTGGGAAGGGAATGGGGATTTTGCAGTATCCTTCCCCTGGAGTGGGGAGGGAATGGAGATTTTGCAGTATCCTTCTCCTGTCACACCTACCAAGCCACGCCCACAGAACAAAAAAAATTGAATTTCACCACTAATCCACCTGGTTGATAATCTTAACTGGGGTAGGGTTTATATTACGAGCATCCCCAAAAATCATGCTAGGACTTATTTTCCGGTTGGGTCTTATTTTCGGGGAAACAAGGTATATAATCTTCAAATAGACGTGTCTCTGGTGGGGGTGAATATTTGGAGATCTGAACGACCAAGTTAAGGAGAGGTTCTTGGGAGAAAAATCTATTTGCGTGGCTGCTAAGTGTCGCTTTTGCTCTGGATGATGCGACTCGCTGGCGCCCTCATCCATCCCTCAGTTTTGTTTAATCCCAGTTGACTCTAAAATCAATACTAATTTGCTAATGTGAGTTTTTTTGGGGGGGGGGTTGGATTTTCCTCACAGGTGTGCAAAGACCAGCGGTGTCAAAACGCTTCCTTTTTCGAACTGGACAAATGCATCTCCAAATGTCATGGCCATGGGGTGAGTTAGCAGCGAAAGCCTTCAATTTATTTCTGTAGTTCGATGCCGGCCTTCTCCCGTTGAGGGATATTTTGGGAGAAACGAGACGAAAATTTCATTGAACACATTGAAATTTTTAAACAAGAGGGCCGTTTCTGACCTGGAGGTAGGTGTGTAAATAAATCCTTTTGGACATGTCGCTAGCAACCCTATAGACAGGTAGGATTCAGCCGGTTCGGATCAGTTCGGGTGAACCGATAGTTATGGCCAGTGGCTGGGCCCGCCCACCCGCCCCAACGCTATCCCCCAATTGCCGTGTTTCTGATTGTTGTGGTCCATCAGCGGCCTGTGAAGTTAGTAGCTGATTCCGACAGTGAGGAGGCTGGTGTGGTGCTGCGCCAGCAGCCTGTGCAGCTGGCGCTCGAGTCGGACAGTGAGGAGGCTGGAGAAGATGTGGTGCCAGAGGCGGGGATTGAACCAGGGCCTTCAGAACCTCCAGAAGCTCCCATAAGTGAAGAGGAAGAAGATGCACGGGCGCGCAGAGCTGCCAAAAGGCAGGAGTGGCTCCTCAGGAGGAGGTCTCCTCGAGAGTAAGGCTTGGGGCTAATTGGCCACTCCCTTAGCCTATTTAAGGAGGAACGCCGACTGAAGCAATTTGCAGGGAACAACTTCGTTCACATTCCTTCGCGTCTTGATTCCAGAAAACGTTTGATTCGGCTCTTGTTTCTCTCTTGTCAGTTTTCCTGCAAATTGCTTCTGGGCATTCTGCCAACCACAGTTAAGATGACAGTTATCTGAAATACTGTGCCTCAGAACTGAGTTATTATTCTTTGGGTTATTGTTGGCTGTTCATGAAGTTAAATTAACAGCCCTTGTTCAGAAATCTGTAATTTAAACTGTACTTGTGTTCAAACAACTAGTAAGAAAGCTCATTAGTAGTCCTTAATGAGTAAACTAAGGTTTGTACGGAAAGCCAATGAGCTTTGCTGGTTTGCGTGGAGGGGTAGGGAAAAAAATAATTCGGGAGGATTAAGGGAAATATTCTACCCCGGAGGGAATCAGGGGTGTCTGGAGCTTTCAGGATTGTATTTGCCTTCCTGCCCCTTTCAGTGCTTGTACCTGGAGCCCCGGGAGTAAATTTGGGGCTCACTCCACACCTGCTCTGATTGTCTTAGGTGTGTAACAGCAACCAAAACTGTCACTGTGATGCTGGTTGGGCACCTCCATTCTGTGAAAAACCGGGGCTGGGAGGCAGCGTGGATAGTGGCCCCGTCCAGCAAGACCGTAAGTGGCCCTCCTCCTTCTCCTCCCTTCCCCTTCCCTTTCTCCTCCTCCTCCCTCTTTTCCTTCTCCTTCTCAGCCTTCATTTTCTTCTTCCCCATCTACCCCCATCGCTCCTTCCCTTTCTCTTTCTCCTCCTCCTCTTCCTCTGCTTTCCCTTCTTCCTCCCTCTCCTCCCTCTGTCCCTCCTTCTCCTCGTGGATGGATGGAAAGATGGATGGATGTAAGGGATGGATGGATGGAAATAATGGATGGATGGATGGATGTAAGGGATGGATGGATTGGAAATAAGGATAAAAGGATGGATGGATAGATAGATGGAAGGATGGAAGGAAGGAAGAAATGAGGATGGAAGGATGAAAATAAGGATGGATGGATATAAGGGATGGATGGATGGAAATGATAGAAGGATAGATGGATAGATGGAAGGAAGGATGGATGTAAGGGATGGATGGATGGAAATCAGGATGGATGGGTGGATGGATGTAAGGGATGGATGGAAATAAGGATAAAAGGATGGATGGATAGATAGATGGAAGGATGGAAGGAAGGAAGAAATGAGGATGGAAGGATGAAAATAAGGATAGATGGATGTAAGGGATGGATGGATGGAAATGATAGAAGGATAGATGGATAGATGGAAGGAAGGATGGATGTAAGGGATGGATGGAAATAAGGATAAAAGGATGGATGGATAGATAGATGGAAGGATGGAAGGAAGGAAGGAAGAAATGAGGATGGAAGGATGAAAATAAGGATGGATGGATGTAAGGAATGGATGGATGGAAATCAGGATGGATGGAAATAAGGATGGATGGGTGGATGGATGTAATGGATGGATGGAAATAAGGATAAAAGTATGGATGGATAGATAGATGGAAGGAAGGAAGGAAGGAAGATATGAGGATGGAAGAGTGAAAATAAGGATGGATGGATGTAAGGGATGGATGAATGGAAATTGGATGGATAGATGGATGGATGGATAGATGGATGTAAGGAATGAATGGAAATAAGGATGGATAGATGGAAGGAAGAAGGGAAGAAAGGAAGGTAAGTATGGATGATATATGGAAGGATATATGGATGTAAGGCATGGATGGATAGATGGATGGAAGGGATGGATGGAAATAAGGATGGATGGATGGATGGATGGATGGAAATATGGATGGATGGACATAAGGGATGGATGGATGGAAATAAGGATAGATGGATAGATTGAAGGATAGATGGATGTAAGGGATGGATGGATGGGAAGGATGGAT
This sequence comes from Pantherophis guttatus, assembly GCF_059756535.1. Classification (NCBI taxonomy): domain Eukaryota; kingdom Metazoa; phylum Chordata; class Lepidosauria; order Squamata; family Colubridae; genus Pantherophis; species Pantherophis guttatus. The sequence continues at coordinate 2,749,975 of NC_142070.1, forward strand.
GGATAAATGGAAGAATGGATGAAAATAAGGATGGATGGATGGGTAGATGGATGGAAGGAAGAAATAAGGATGGAAGGATGAAAATAAGGATGTATGTATATAAGGGATGGATGGATGGAAATAAGAATGGATAGATGGAAGGATGGAAGGAAGGAAGAAATGAGGATGGAAGGATGAAAATAAGGATGAATGGATGTAAGGGATGGATGGATGGAAATGATAGAAGGATAGATGGATAGATGGAAGGAAGAATGGATGTAAGGGATGGATGGATGGAAATCAGGATGGATGGAGATAAGGATGGATGGGTGGATGGATGGATGTAATGGATGGATGGAAATAAGGATAAAAGGATGGATGGATAGATAGATGGAAGGATGGAAGGAAGGAAGAAATGAGGATGGAAGGATGAAAATAAGGATGAATGGATGTAAGGGATGGATGGATGGAAATGATAGAAGGATAGATGGAAGGAAAGATGGATGTAAGGGATGGATGGATGGAAATCAGGATGGATGGAAATAAGGATGGGTGGATGGATGTAAGGGATGGATGGAAATAAGGATAAAAGGATGGATGGATAGATAGATGGAAGGATGGAAATAAGGATGGATGGATGGATGGATGTAAGGGATGGATGGATGGAAATGATAGAAGGATAGATGGAAGGAAGGATGGATGTAAGGAATGGATGGATGGAAATCAGGATGGATAGAAATAAGGATGGATGGGGGGATGGATGAAAGGGATGGATGGAAATAAGGATAAAAGGATGGATGGATAGATAGATGGAAGGACGGAAGGAAGGAAGAAATGAGAATGGATGGATGGAAATAAGGATGGATGGATGAATGGATGTAAGGGATGGATGGATGGAAATGATAGAAAGATGGATAGATGGAAGGAAGGATGGATGTAAGGAATGGATGGATGGAAATCAGGATGGATGGAAATCAGGATGGATGGGTGGATGGATGGATGTAATGGATGGATGGAAATAAGGATAAAAGTATGGATGGATGGATAGATAGATGGATGGAAGGAGGAAGAAATAAGGATGGAAGGATGAAAATAAGGATGTATGTATATAAGGGATGGATGGATGGAAATAAGAATGGATAGATGGAAGGATGGAAGGATGGAAATAAGTATGGATGGATATATGGAAGGATATATGGATGTAAGGCATGGATGGATGGAATGGAGGGATGGATAGAAAAAAGGATGGGCAACGGAAGCCTGCCTCTGTGACCCTCTCCTTCTCCGTGGACCCCCCCCCCACAGATTACGAAGCCATCCTGATCTCTTTGCTGGTGGTCTTCCTCCTGATCGTGCCCGCTTTGCTCCTGGGGCTCTACCGCTGCTACCGACGGGAGAGTTCGCTCCTCCACAAGTGGGCCAGGGGCTTCAGGAAGAGACACAACACGACCTGCAGGTGGGCAGCTCCCCAATAATGTGCGAATCCTTTCCCTCCCTCTCCTCTCTTCTCCTAATCCCTGGCCCTGAACCCCCAATTTCTCCTTCTCACCGTTCGTGGCGGGTTCATCGCACGGACGGCTCTCGCGCCCGGCTCTTTTTAATGGGAAGCCCCCTCCCCACTTAATTCACCGGCGGCCCTCCTTCACACAACCTGCTTTACCCCCCGTTGCAAATAAACCCTCTTCCTGGTTTCCTGGAGCCATCCGTTCCCCTCTGACGGGTCCCAGAGGCCGATCCGATCCTCATCAGCCCAAGATGAAACCATGGCTAATCCAATGAGCCATGCGGTTGTGGGAACGTGGCTTAGAGCCCCGTCGGAATGACAGAAGGGAGGCTGGCGATAACAACCCAACGCCATTCATTCAAGGCCGCAAACTTAATCATGTACAACATCGTGGCGGGAATTATTTCGCCGTTTGGCTGTCATCATCGCCCTTGTTGTCAAATGAAAAATAATTAATCCCGGGGGAAGGAAAGGCGGTGGAGGAATCGTTGAAATGGATGGCAGCTTTGGGGGCGGGGGGGGGGGGGAGAAAAGGAAAGGGACCAAGCTTTGTGGAGGTAGTCCTCGGTTTACGACCATGATGGAGCCCACAATTACGGCCATAAATCATCTAGAGATAGTCCTTGATTTATGGCCATCATTGAACCCAAAATTATGGCCATAAACCATCTACGGATAGTCCTCGATTTACGGCCATCATTGAGCCCACAATTATGGCCATCAGCCATCTAGATAGTCCTCAATTTATGGCCATCATTGAACCCACAATTATGGCCATAAACCATCTACAGATAGTCCTCGATTTACGGCCATCATTGAGCCCACAATGACGGCCATTAGCCATCTAGATAGTCCTCAACTTACAGCCATCATTGAGCCCACAATTACGGCCATCAGCCATCAAGAGATAGTCCTCAATTTATGGCCATCATTGAACCCACAATTATGGCCATAAACCATCTACAGATAGTTCTCGATTTACGGCCATCATTGAGCCCACAATGACGGCCATTAGCCATCTAGATAGTCCTCAACTTACAGCCATCATTGAACCCACAATTATGGCCATAAACCATCTACAGATAGTCCTCAACTTACGGCCATCATTGAACCCACAATTACAGCCATAAACATAGTCCTCGACTTATGACCATAACTGAACCCACAATTACAGCCGTAAAGAGATAGTCCTCAATTTACGACCATAATCGAACCCCCAATTACGGCCATAAACCATCAACAGACAGTCCTCGACTTATGACCATTTGTAGTTACAACGGCCCTGAACAGAGTGACTTATGACCGCTTTTCACACTTACGACCGTGGCAGCATCCCCACAGTCACGTGATCAAAAATCAGGTGCTTGGCCCCCGACTTGTATTTATGATGGTCGCAGCGTCTCCGGGGTCATGCGATCCCCTTTTCATACCTCCTGGCAAGCAATGTCAAGGGGGAAGCTGGATTCACTTAGCAACCAGGTGACTAACTTATCCACTGCGGTGACTCACTTAACAACGGAGACAAGAAAGCTCGTAAAATGGGGCAAAACTCGCTTAGCACATGTCTCCCTTAACAACAGGAATTTTGGGCTCCGTTTGCGGTCGTAATTCGAGAACTACTTATACAGTGAATTAATTCAGAATCAGAATGAGATCTGAAAGGGAGCTTTGCTTTTATCCAATGTTTAAAGGGTTTTATTTGTTCTTTTATGTTCTGTTTTTGCGACAGGAACGGAATCGTTCATCAGAAAACAAGCCAAGGCCATTCGAATTCCGCCTTCAGCCTGCAGGATATTTCCTCCGCTAACAAAGTGAAATCCAGCATCACCAGCCAGGTAAAGGAACTCCTCCCCGCTCAGTGCCAACACCTTTGCAGTCGTTTGAAGGCTGCTTATCAAACAGGTAGTCCTCGACTTACGACCACAACTGAACCCCCCCACCCACCCCTGAAATTTCCATGGCTAAACCAGACAACGGTTTCACCAGACTTTGCTCCATTTGACTACCACCTTTCTTGCCACCGTTGCTAAGCGAATCACTGCCCTTGATAAGTTAGTCACCCGGTTGTTAAGCGAATCCACGGCTTCCCCCATGGATTTTGCTCGTTGGAAGGTTGCCAAAGGGGATCACGTAACCGCAAGACGCCGTCATAAGTATGAGCCACTTGCCGAAGGGTCCGAATTTGGATCACGTGACTGCGGGAATGCCGCAACGGTCGTAAGTGTGACAAAACGGTCGTCAGTCTCTTTTTTTCAGGGCCGTTGTAACTTGAAACGGTCACTAAATGAACCATCGTAAATAGAGGACTACCTGTGCTCAGGGTTTCTCTTTTCTTCTACCTTGACTGAGTGATCCTCTCCAAATTTGATTTAAAGCAATATTTCTCAAGCTTGGCCGCTGGAAGATGGGTGGACTTCAACTCCCAGAATTCCCCAGCCAGCACAGCTGGCTGGGGAATTCTGGGAGTTGAAGTCCACCCATCTTCCAGCGGCCAAGCTTGAGAAATATTGCTTTAGAGTAAATATAATTCCTTATATTTCACAGTCGCTTCATATCTTCCCGCTGTTAATCCTTCTGCACTCCAGCTAGTCCTCAAATTACAACGGTCCATTTAGTGACCGTTCCAAGTTACAACGGACACTGAAAAAAGGGACGTATGACTGTTTTTTCACCCTTAACGATCTCTGCAATCCCCACGGCCAGACTTTCTTGGTAACTGACTCCTCTATTTATGACGGTCGCAGCCATCCCCTTTGGCGACCGTCTGATGAGCAAAGTCGATGGGAAGGGGTGGGGGGAAGACAGATTCGCTTAACAACCGTGTTCTTAACTTAACCACGGCAGCGGTTCGCTTAATAACGGCGGCGAGGAAAGCCGTAAAATGGAGCAAAATGCATTTTAAGAAGTGTCTCGCTTAGCAACAGACATTTTGGGCTCGATGGTGGTCGTAAGTCGAGGAAATACCTGTATTTATCCTCATTTTAGAACCGATGTGGACATGCATTGAGAAAGTAAAATAATAATAGCAGCAACTGTGAGAGGGATCTTGGAGTCTTAGTGGAAAACTAATTAAATAGGAGCCAGCCGTGTGCAGAGGCAGCCAAAAAAGCCAATGCAACCCTAAATTGCATTAACAGAGGGATTCAATCAAGATCAAGGGAGGTACTAATACCACTCTATAAATCCCTAGTAAGACCACACCTAGAGTACTGCATCCAATTTTGGTCCCCACACTATAAAAAAGATGTGGAGACTCTGGAAAGAGTGCAGAGAAGAGCAACAAAGAGGATTAGGGGACTGGAGGCTAAAACATACGATGAACGGTTGCAGGAACTGGGCCTGGCTGGTCTAGGGAAGAGAAGGACCAGGGGAGACAGGAGAGCATCTTCCAATATTTGAGGGGCTGCCATAGAGAAGAGGAAGGGGGTCAAGCTGTTTTCCAAAGCACAAGAAAGAAAGAAAGAAAGAAAGAGAGAGAGAGAGAGAGAGAGAGAAAGAAGAAAGAAAGAAAGAAAGAAAAAGAAAGAGAGAGAGAGAGAGAGAGAGAAAGAAGAAAAAGAAAGAAAAAGAAAGAGAGAGAGAAAGAAAGAAAGAAAGAAAGAAAGAAAGAAAGAAAGAAAGAAAGAAAGAAAGAAAGAAAGAAAGAAAGAAAGAAATCTGAGTGAGCCATGGATGGACAGAAGACATGGCTAATCTAGTGAAGAGAAGGGCCAGGGGAGACAGGAGAGCATCTTCCAATATTTGAGGGGCTGCCATAGAAAGGAGAAGGGGGTCAAGCTGTTTTCCAAAGCACAAGAAAGAAAGAAAGAAAGAGAGAGAGAGAGAGAGAGAGAGAGAGAAAGAAGAAAAAGAAAGAAAAAGAAAGAGAGAGAGAAAGAAAGAAAGAAAGAGAAAGAAAGAAAGAAAGAAAGAAAGAAAGAAAGAAAGAAAGAAAGAAAGAAAGAAAGAAAGAAAGAAAGACATCTGAGTGAACCATAGATGGACAGAAGACATGGCTAATCTAGTGAAGAGAAGGACCAGGGGAGACAGGAGAGCATCTTCCAATATTTGAGGGGCTGCCCCAGAGAGGAGGAAGGGGGTCTGAAGCTATTTTCCAAAGCACAAGAAAGAAAGAAAGAAAGAGAGAGAGAGAGAGAGAGAGAGAGAGAGAGAGAGGGAAAGAAAGAAAGAAAAAGAAAGAAAGAAAGAATGAAAAAGAAAGAAAGAAAGAGAAAGAAAGAAAGAAAGAAAGAAAGAAAGAAAGAAAGAAAGAAAGAAAGAAAGAAAGAAAGAAAGACATCTGAGTGAACCATAGATGGACAGAAGACATGGCTAGTCTAGTGAAGAGAAGGACCAGGGGAGACAGGAGAGCATCTTCCCATATTTGAGGGGCTGCCCCAGAGAGGAGGAAGGGGGTCGAGCTGTTTTCCAAGGCACCCAAAGGCCAGACAAAGAACAATGGATGGAAACGGATCAAGGAGCGATTCAACCTGGAAATAAGGATAATTTTTTCTGAACAACCCACCGATGGAAGAGAAGTTGCCTTCAGAAGTTGGCTTCAGAGGCTTTCAAGGAGAGACTGGACTGCCCTCTGTCAGAAATGATGTAGGTTTTCCTGCCTGGGTGGGTGGGGGGGTTGGACTAGATGACCTCCAAGGTCCCCTCCAACTCTTCTGTTATTCAGTGGAATGGCTTGCCTTCAAAAGTTGTAGGAGGTTCATCACTGGGAGCTTTCAAGAAGAGACTGGACTTGGGGTGGAGTGGTGGAATTCAGCCGGTTCGGGCGAATCGGTAGTTAAATTCCTGGCTGGCCCCTCCCCTCCCACCCCGCCTCTTCCAGAAGTCCCCCACCCCACCCCATGCCCCGTTTTGGCTCCCAGGTAAGTGCAGGGAGGCCTACTAGGGCCAAAACGGGGTGCAGGGGCTGTGTGCCCTCCCCCGGTCCATTTTTGCTCCCGGGGGGGGGGATGCAGGATGCCGAGTGCTGCCTGTCACACACCCCTGGCCACGCCCACCCTGGCCACGCCCACCCAGTCGGTCATTACATTCCCTTCCGACTCTTTGTTAATCTGTTCAATCTGTTAAAAATTCCATGTTTACAAAACCCGCAACTTTTAAGTCCGTTAACTGCCACGGCTTGAAATAATAAAGCCGTTTGATCATCATTTTCAACGGAGCCACGATTTACCGCTCACGGGAAGGGCCGAGAATCCGCTGTGGCTGAGTGGGGGGGGGGGGCGAGGGGCTTAATTCAGATTTATCCAGCTGATTTTGGAGAGAGTTAGTCCATTCGGTCTGCTCCTTTTGAACTAAATCATCCATTTTGGGTTAAATTGTTGTGCTACATTTTCCTTAAGCTGGCAAATATGTGGTTTTGGGGTTTTTTTTGTGTGTGTGGGTTTTTTTTTTTGGGTGGCAACGGAGTGGAAATACGTGCCGTGAATAAAGTCGGCCTGAAATTAAATAGTTTCACGCCTGCTTTGATTCAAATTATTGATTCCGTTCAGAGAGTTAATTCAGTTCTGAAAATGCACTCGGGGAAGTGATGCACAGTCCGGAGCGCCAAGCTACAGGTGGTCCTCGATTTACAACCATTTGTTTAACGACGGTTCAAAGTTACAACGGCACTGGAAAAAAGTGACCGGTGAACAGTTATCTCACTTAACGACCGTGGCGGCAGCACTCCCGGGGTCACGGGATCAAACATTCGGAAGCTTGGAACTGGCATGTACCAGCCGGATTCCGATCAGCAGAGTTAATGGGAGAAGGCAGATTTGCTCTGATTCAGTTAGTGATGGAAATGATTCATTTAACAACGGTGGTAAAAAAAAGATTGTAAAATTGGACGTGACTCGTTTAAACACCTTGCGTAGCAGCTGGAATCCTGCTTTCCATTATGGTCGTAAGTCGAGGACTACCTGTATAGCTTTGCAGTGCCCTAATACTGTGATAGAAAGTCAGTTTGGTGTCGTGGTTAAGGCATCAGACAGGACTAGAACTCACTGTCTCCTGGTGATTGGCCCAAATTCACCCAGCTAGTTTTCGCGCCTAAGGCGGGACTAGAACTCACCGTCTCCTGGTGATTGCCCAAATTCACCCAGCTGGTTTTCACGCCTAAGGCGGGACTAGAACTCACCGTCTCCTGGTGATTGGCCCAAATTCACCCAGTTGGTTTTCACGCCTAAGGCGGGACTAAAACTCACCGTCTCCTGGTGATTGCCCAAATTCACCCAGCTGGTTTTCACGCCTAAGGTGGGACTAGAACTCACCGTCTCCTGGTGATTGGCCCAAATTCACCCAGCTGGTTTTCACGCCTAAGGTGGGACTAAAACTCACCGTCTCCTGGTGATTGGCCCAAATTCACCCAGCTGGTTTTCACGCCTAAGGCGGTACTAGAACTCACCGTCTCCTGGTGATTGGCCCAAATTCACCCAGTTGGTTTTCATGCCTAAGGAGGGACTAGAACTCACCGTCTCCTGGTGATTGGCCCAAATTCACCCAGCTGGTTTTCACGCCTAAGGCGGGACTAGAACTCACCGTCTCCTGGTGATTGGCCCAAATTCACCCAGTTGGTTTTCATGCCTAAGGAGGGACTAGAACTCACCGTCTCCTGGTGATTGGCCCAAATTCACCCAGTTGGTTTTCACGCCTAAGGCGGGACTAGAACTCACCGTCTCCTGGTGATTGGCCCAAATTCACCCAGCTGGTTTTCACGCCTAAGGCGGGACTAGAACTCACCGTCTCCTGGTGATTGGCCCAAATTCACCCAGTTGGTTTTCATGCCTAAGGAGGGACTAGAACTCACCGTCTCCTGGTGATTGGCCCAAATTCACCCAGCTGGCTTTCATGCCTAAGGCGGGACTAGAACTCACCGTCTCCTGGTGATTGGCCCAAATTAACCCAGCTGGTTTTCACGCCTAAGGCGGGACTAGAACTCACTCTCTCCTGCTTTCTAGCTGGGTGCCTTCAACAACTAAACCCAACTGGCAATTTTCAGCTGGAAAAACTCACGAAAAACCCTTTTTCTTTTCTTTTCTCTCTCCCCCCTGCAGGTAGCCAGAGGCATTTCCTCATTGAAGCCCAACCCTTCTGAAAGGGCCCCCCACCCCATCAACGTGGTACGACCCTTACGGCCCGGCTGTGGCCCCTCGACCCCCCTCCAGAGAGACCTCAAACCTTCCAGGCCCCCTCCCCCGCCCTTCCACGGATCGCCCGCCACGCCTCTGAAAGGCGGATTTGGGGGTCCCACCAAACTGCCCCCTCCGAAGAAGCCCCTTCCGAGCACCCCCGTCCGACCCCCTCCGGTGAGTTGCCTGCTCCTATTTGCCCCATTAGCTTGTGGGGGGTGGGGGGTGGGGGTCTCAGTTCTGGAAAATCTACAGTTTGCTACTGGAAGGTTATATATCCAGAGATTTCCACTGCAGGGTGTGCCTAGCTGGTTGGGGGATTCTGGGAATTGAAGTCCCAGCCACAGGGGTGGGTTCTACATTTTTTTACTACCGGTTCCGTGGGCGTGGCTTATTTTGTGGGTGTGGCTTGGAGGTCATGTGACTAGGCGGGCGTGGCTAGCTGGTCAGAGTCATTTCTGGAAGGTCCTCGCACTTATGACCGGACTCATTTGTTTGCTTTTAACACTGATCAGCTGTCGGGCGGCCCTTTGAAGCCCCGCGGCAAGAGTTCAAACAGTTTTTTTCCCTCTAGTCATCAGCTGGGACTCAGGAGGCAGCCATAGATTGGGGGTGGGACCAAATAAAAAGTAAGAATAACGTGGGGGGTTGGGGGGGGAGAACCGGTTCGGTGACGTCATATCGTCACCGTTACCGGCTCGGCCGAACCGGACCGAACCGGGAGGAACCCACCACTGCCCAGCCACCTTAAAAGTAGCTAAAGTTGAGAAAATCTGTCTCAGGCACACCTTATTGCTCTTTTTTGGGGGGATGAAAAGGCTAAATTAGTAGATCAAGGGAACGCTCTCGATGTAATTTACCTTGAATATGAAGTCTGGCTTGGGAAATCTGGCAGTTGAGATCTACATCCTACCAGCTAACAAACCCTGATCCAGAGGTGCTTTGCCAATTATGGTGGCTGCTGTACCTTGGCTTCCAACGTGGCACCCTACCCCGATGATAGCTTGTTCAACAAACCAGGTTAGAAGTTCCAGAGTTCAAATGCAGCCATTAGAAAGTGAAGGTTTAATGGGTAGAAACCAACCAGCGCCGAATGCGGGATTTGGGTTTTGGCCAGAAGGACTTTTAGGGAGGACATGATAGCAGCCGTCCAATATCTCAGGGGCTGCCACAAAGAAGAGGGGGGTCAAATTATTTTCCAAAACCTCAGAGGGAGGACAAGAAGCAATGGATGGAAACTAATCAAGGAGAGAAGCAACCTGAAACTTGGGCGGGATCTACATGGTGGGAATTCTGGAATCCAACCTCAAATTAAGGAGAAACTTCCTAACAGTGAGGACAATTAACCAGTGGAACAGCTTGCCACCAGAAGTTGTAGGTGGCTCAATCACTGGAGGTTTTAAAGAAGAGACTGGACAGTCACTTGTCTCGAATGGTTTCCGGTTTGGGCACTCTGTGCCTAAAAGGTTCGCCATCACTGGTATAGGATCTCCTGCTTAAGCAGGGGGCTGGACTAGAAGACCTCCAAGGCCCCTTCCAGCTCTATTCTGATTCTGATGCTGTTGTTGTGTGCTGTTTTCTCCCCTTGGCAGCTCAACCCGCAGCCCAGACCCCTTTACAAACCCTTGGCCAAGACTCTTCTGGCGAAAGACGTGGCCTCAGCACCGAGTTCAGCCTTGCTGGTTATGGTCCCTCCGACCAACTCCAAGCCAGCGGGGACCGGGGCCTTGAACCATGTCTCCAAACCTCTCAAGTAAGTTGGCCGCGAGAGACGATGTTCCCTGACCTCGGCTTCCTTTCGAAAGCACGAAGCAAAGTCTTAATCCCGCTAAAAACCTCTTTTTATATAACCCGACTGTGAATTCTGCTCGTTCCCAGTCAACGAGGCTTTGGCAAACAGTCTTTCAGAGGAAGGTTGATCAACACAAACCTTATCTCGCTTGGAACGCTGCCAGAGAAGCAATTTCCAAATGGAGAGCAAGGCCAAACTCGGCACCGAGTCTATTAGAGGCACGAACAGAACTTTCCCATCTTGAAACGAGATGAACTAATTGCTTCCTGCAAAAGCCCACCTCCCGTTCGCTCCTCTTTTATGTCCTATGGGAGGGGCCAATCATCTCCAAGGTGTGGCCTTACTCCTGAGTCGACCCTGCTTTCTTAATTGTTCTTGTCTTCTGGCAGCGCTGAGCATGAGCGCCGAGGAACAGTTGGAACAGGCTCCAACTGTTCCTCTCCCTCGCTGCTGTCTAGCTCCCTCTCGGCCTCCGACGCAGAGCCCTCGTCCGAGCTTTCCCCAGCCCCCAGGACTGGCCCAAGTTCCTCCCCAACCTCCTCACTGTCTGACTTTGCTGCCAGCTCTGCTGGCTGCCGGTGGGCCACAACAGACGACGCCTTCGGGAACGGAAACGGGGCGAGGCCCTGACATCCGAGTCCCAGGGCAAAAATCCGCCAATTTTGCCTCACGACCACCGTCGATTTTCTCCTGTGTGCATTTCCTGCCCAACGATAAGTAGTCCTCGACATAACGACCGTAATGGAGCCTAGCCCATTATGGCCGTAAGCCGTAACAGTTGTAAAATGTTGTTAAGCGAATTGTTGAGTTAATAACACGGTCGTTCAGCGAATCGGGCTTACCCCCCCCCCCACTTTCACTTTGCTCGTCAGAAGGTCGCGAAAGGGGATCACGTGACTCCCCGGAACACTGCGACCGTCGCAATGATGAATCAGTCGGCAAGCATCTGGATTTTGATCAGCTGACGATGGGGACGCTGCAGTGGTCTTTTCAGTGTGAAAAGGGCCATAAGTCCCATTTTTTTGGAGTTGTTGTATCTTTGAACGGTCACTAAGTGAGTCATCGTAAGTGGAGGACTCTCTGTAGGAGACATCCGGAAAAGCTGAGAACATTGGAAAACTTTGAGCCAGGAACATGGACCCCACGGGAAACGATTTTGTCATCTAAGCTACTAACACACCTTTTTCCTCTCTTTCTCTCTGTTTCAGGCCAGTTGCACCTCAAAGGTGAGTGTGATGGAGCCCCTGGGACTCACCTGGGGAAACCCCACTTCCTCCCCACCTCCGTTTACCTGTGTTCTTCTTGCCTTAGGCAGAACTACAACTCACTGTCTCCTGGTGATAGGCCCAAAGTCACCTAGCTGGCATTCATATCTTAGGCAAAACTAGAACTCACCATCGCCTAGTGTTTTGTCCAAAATGTCTCAGCTGGCTTTCCTGCCTTAGGCAGAACTACAACTCACTGTCTCCTGGTGATTGGCCTACAGTCACGCGTCTGGTTTTCGTGCCTAAGGCTGGACTAGAACTCACTGTCTCCTAGTGATTGGCCCAAAGTCACCTAGCTGACTTTGGTATCTTAGGCAAAACTAGAACTCCCCATCTCCTGGTATCCAAAGTGTCTCAGCTGGTTTTCATGCCTCAGGCAAGACTGGAACTCCCCATCTCCTCGTGATAGGCCCAAAGTCACCCAGCTGGTTTTTATTTAAGGCAGGACTAGAACTCACTGTCTCCTGGTGATTGGCCCGAAGTCACCTAGCTGGCTGTCATGTCTTCAGGCAAAACTAGAACTCCCCATCTCCTGATGTCCAAAATGTCTCAGCTGGTTTTCATGCCTTAGGTAGAGCTATAACTCACTATCTCCTGGCGATAGGCCCCAAGTCACCCAACTGTGCCTAAGGCAGGACTAGAACTCACACTCTCCTAGTTTCTAATTTTGTTGCCTTAACCACTGGACCAAACTGGATCCCACCATGGTTGCCCGCCATGGTTACTTTTTAATGTTTTCCTTCTGGTTCTTCTGAAGAATATATTGTTGTGACCTAGGCTTACTGAGTAATTACAAGATACAATTAGTCCCAAACAAACCTGTTTTATTGTAACAGCCGAGAATTACGTTCATTCCCAACTGAGTCCCAATTAGTTGCAAAAAAAAAGTCCTTTGGGGATAATCACCAACCTTTATCTTCTTTGACATCCTGCCAAAGGCCTTATTTGGCAAAGCCCCACGAAGTTCAGAAACAAACAAGAGATGCCGACTGGAAACAGAGTTAGCAATGTTGCTTTCCTGCAAAAGGCCCCAAGTGCCTCTGTTTCTCTTTTAAGCCTTATGGGAGGGTGCCAATCATCTCCTGGCCTTACTCCCGAGTCGTCCCTTTTGCTTTAGCTTCTCTTGCCTTCTGGCAGCTGTGCACATGCGTGTACTCGGAACAGGCTCCTCTTGTTCCTCTGCTTCTCTGATGTCCGACTCTGGGGGCTTGGGAGTTCATGCATCACTCCCCGATGGCCCTGGCCCCATCTCTGTCTCCGACGCAGAGCCCTCATCCGGGCCTTCCTCAGACTCCAGGACTGGCCCTTGTTCCTCCCCAGCCTCCTCACTGTCCGACTCCGCTACTAGCTGCGTGGGCTGCTGGCGGACCATAACATGTCTGATTTTCATTGCCTTTCTTCTTTCTTTAGACCCCTCCCAGGCCTAAAGGTTCATCCAGCTTCCTTCGCCTTCAAGAAGTGACAAAGCTTTGGCCATCCTTGGACAACGTTGCCTTCCTCATTTGCACTACTGCGGTTCCAACGCAGGGATTTTTGTTACGAGAGACATTTTCAACTTTTTTTGGGTGGGCGGGTGGGTTTGGAAAATGGAAACAGTTCCACCCAAAAAAATATATATATATGAAGAAATGGAGAGGAGAGTTATGGTCACCAAACCTTTTGTGGGGCCGTCGAGAGTAGGTGAACCTTGAGACGCGTGGCTTCAAGTGATCTCCAGAAGCTGCGTGAACGTGAAGATATCATGACCTACCTCCTTTTTTTTTTTTTTTTGCACAACTTCATGAGATGTTCTCTCCTGGACTGCCTAGTTGGGTGGACCTGGCGTTAAGTTGGTATTACTGATTTACAGGTGGACACCCAAGTTTTCCAGACGTACAATGGAGCAAACCATGAGATGGAACCAGCTTCTCCATCTGGACATTGTTTTAGGACATTGAGCTGAGCTCCCAACCTCCCTATGTGGAACATGAGTCAAATTTAGATGGTCTGGAAGAAACCAGATGATGTAGAAGTCCAAGGGGTTGATGAGCTTTTCTTGAGTCCTTCTTGACACCTGTTTCTTCCAACTGGAGAAGAAGGCCATCTCAGAACATCTCCCATGATTCCAGAAAACAGGAAGGGCCTTGGGAAATGTCCTGATTCCTTGGAAGGGTGGGTGCTGCTGATGTTCTTGGGCAACTTCATGGGTCCTTGAAATTGGGAGATCCAAGATCTTCATTGGGGGGGCAGAAAACCTTGTCTCCTTCAACTCTCTTCCCTCCAGTTACAATGGAGGGCCATTTCTACCCCACACATCCATTGGGACAAAGTTCAGGATGTCTCTCTGTAGAGCATCAACACAAAAATCCACTACAGTCAATTCTACTGTAGTCCATGTGGTTGGCGGTGAATAAAAATTAGGATTGGGGGAAGGAAGTTCTAGCTTTTCTTTGGGAATGGAAAGTTTTCCATCCCAAGAAAATCCGGGCCAATTTTTGGTTTGAGGGGTGAAGGCCAGCAGAAGAACAGCACAGGAGAAACAACTTTCCTGATCCAGTACAGGCGAGGTTGACTGACAATGGGAGAGTGACTATGGGGTCATTATAGATGGTGGACCAAGACTTGAAGGCCACTCTGCATCCTGTTCCTGTCCATCCTCTCCCACTCCGTCCCACCACCCATGGTCAAGAACATCATAGCTGGTGGACCAAGTCTTGAAGTCCACTCAGCATCCTGTTCCTGTCCATCCTCTCCCACTCCGTCCCACCACCCATGGTCAAAAACATCATAGATGGTGGACCAAGTCTTGAAGTCTACTTCTGTTCCTGTCCATCCTCTCCCACTCCATCCCACCACCCATGGTCAAGAACATCATAGATGTGGACCAAATCTTGAAGTCCACTCAGCATTTTCTTCCTGTCCATCTTCTTCCACTCTATCCCACCACCTAGGGCCAAGAACATCATAGTTGGTGGACCAAGTCTTGAAGTCCATTCAGCATCTTCTTCCTGTCCATCCTCTTCTACTCTGTCCCACCACCCAGGGCCAAGAACATCATAGATGGTGGACCAGTCTTGAAGTCCACTCAGCATCCTGTTCCTGTCCATCCTCTCCCACTCTGTCCCACCACCCATGGTCAAGAACATCATAGATGGTGGACCAAGTCTTGAAATCCATTTCTGTTCCTGTCCAACCTCTCCCACTCCATCCCACCCAGGATCAAGAACATGATAGACGTGGACCAAATCTTGAAGTCCACTCAGCATCTTCTTCCTGTCCATCTTCTTCCACTCTGTCCCACCACCCAGAGTCAAGAACATCATAGCTGGTGGACCAAGTCTTGAAGTCCACTCAGCATCTTCTTCCTGTCCATCCTCTTCTACTCTGTCCCACCACCCATGGTCAAGAACATCCTAGATGGTGGACCAAGTCTTGAAGTCCACTTCTGTTCCTGTCCAACCTCTCCCACTCCGTCCCACCACCCATGGTCAAGAACATCCTAGATGGTGGACCAAGTCTTGGTCCACTCTTGTTCCTGTCCATTCTCTCCCACTCGGTCCCACCACCCAAGAACATGGTGGAGATGCCAATCTGTTGCCACATTCTATGTGTCCACCTTGGTGGTTCCTTGGGTTGCTGTTGGCCACATGGGAGAAGAAAGCCAGGTGGGGCTGGACAGTGATGAAGCTCAGTCCTTGATGGGTTCCTGAGGACGGTCATATCCCAACCCTGATCTTCTGCTGGGCCTACAGGAAACACCAGATTGGGATTGAAATGATTTAGGAGCTCATCATGGTCGACTTCAAGAAAAGCCAACATAATCTCTGATTTCAGATGGGAAAGCGGGAGAAATGCTTCACCGGTAGTCCTCGACTTACGACCATCACTGAGCCCCAAATTTCTGCTGCTAAGTGAATCATCATCATTAAAAAAAATCGTGGTATGTTTTTTCTTGCCACATTTGTCGGCACGGTCGCTAAACGGAACGGTTGTAAGTCAAGGACCACCTGCCTTCACACATTTTATCATTTTATTTTATTTTATTGCAATTTATACGCCGCCCTTCTCCCGAAGGACTCAGGGCGGCTTACAAGATAACAATTCAACAACATGAATTAAATGTAAATTAAAATCCAGTTAAAATTAATGAAATGCTCCGTATCTCAGGCTTCCTTATGGATAGGTGCCTGAGGCAGAATGAAAAAAAAATGGATATTTTTACTCTCAAGAATGGCGTTGAGCACTGGTGCTTGGGGGACCAAGCCGCCTGCACCCCATTGGAAAGACCCCCCCTCCTCTCCTTTGAGACGCACTGATGACCTCTGAGTAGCCCGCTCCTACCCTGCCTGATGCTGGCATTCCTGTGCCAAATGCTTCCCTCACCCCAATGTGCGGGGATGCCACTGTGTTGCTAGAAGGTTCTTTCGATGGGGGAAAGCTAGCTTGCGGGGGGGTGGGGGTCCTGAATCAGAACCTTCTGGCTCTTTCCCTTTCTCTCCCCCCCCCCAATTTTGTTTGCTCCTTTTTGCTATCCCCTTAGACTGGGGGTCTCCAAAGTTGGCGACTTTTAAGACTCATGGACTTCAACTCCCAGAATTCCAGAGGTTGAGGCTCGTAGACTTCATCAATTACCCAGAAGTTAAAGACTTGTGGACTTCAACTCCCAGAATTCATGGCTGGCTGGGGAATTCTGGGAGTTGAAGTCCACAAAAGTCGCCAAGTTTGGAGATCCCCTCCGCCTTAGATGACTTTGCGACGTATATTCTTGGAAGAGACGCCTGCGTTTGTCCGCACGAAGAAGAATCACTTGAAAAATCCCAGTTCTTTGAAAACTTTAGGTCCTTTTTTTAAAAAAATAATAATGATAATAATAATAAAAATAAATCAATAATTTTTTTAAAAACTGAAATCCTGGTCTGTCGTTTTGGGAGATGCTTTGGGATTCTGAGGCGATGTTGGTTGTCTCCCATGCTTGGGGTGGGGTGGGGGGGGCATCCGATCTCTCGAAGCATAATTTTGAGGGGGGGGGGCCTCTGTCTTTTAGGTTGCCCCCAACCCTTTGGTGACTGCTTGAGAGGATGAGACGCACTTAGGGAGGGATTTTGCAATTGCAGAGATGAGATTCCCATGCTTTACATCATAACGGCTAGTCCTCGCCTTATGACCTCCAAGGGGCCTCAGATTTCTGTTGCTAAGCGAGACAGTCGTTAAAAAAGGGAGTTTTGCCCCACTGGACGAACTTTTTTTGCCACCGTCATTAAGTGAATCACTGCGGTTCAGTGAGTAAGGTGGTTGCTGAGTGAATCTGGCTATCCCGTTGACTGTGCTTATGAGAAGGTCGCTAAAGGGGATCATGTGATTCCTGCAACCGTCATAAATACGAGTCGGTTGCCAAGCTTCTGAATTTTGATTATCTGACCACGGGGATACTACTATGGTCATAGGTGTGAAAAGCAGTCCTAAGTCATTTCAATGCTGTTGTGACATCGGTCACTAAATGAATGGTTGCAAGTTGAGGACTACCTGTAGTTTGGACAGTTGGGGATGATTTTCCTCCTCCCAATCCAGTTTCTTCAATCTGTCTGAAACCTCTTAATGTTTTATCTAATTTAATATTAAATTTTAAATTAATATTCAACTGATTTTCACAATTATCCCGACAGTCACGTGATCAAAATTCAGACATGTATTTATGATTTCCAAAAGTCAGTAAAGGTAGCCAGATTTGCTTAACGACCATATTATTCATTTAACAACTGCAGTATTTCACTTAACAACTGTGGCAGGAGGAAAGGGAGTAAAATTGGGCAGGGCTCAGTTAACGATTCTTGCTTAATGATGGAAATTCTGGTCCCCATTGCAAAAACTATTTCATGTAAATATCAGTTATATGGCTGCTGTTATGCATGGTGGCCACCAGATGGCAATAGAACCCCACAATTCAGAATCGTGATCTTTCAAAGCATTTTCTGTTCTTGATTATTAGCTATTTTTCCTTGAAAACTGTATATTGTGTATATTTCCAACCCTCTCATGTCTTAATCCTATTTTAATAGTCTTTGTCCTGAAACACATCAAAGATCTCTTGGGGCGTCTAGAAGGGCCTCGAGTCAATTTCTTCTCCCTGCTCGACTAAGTGAAGGTCTGGAGATGCTTTGAAAAAGTATCCAAAGAAACCAGCTAGTCCTGGTGGATGGATTAGGTTCTCCCCGGGATCGGATCCGGCAGAAGTTAAAGAGGGAATAATTTGAATTAGATGTGCAGTTATCATAAAAGGCAAATATTTCCTTGTGATAATCTAGGTGGAGGATTAGGGTTCTGGAGGTTAAAACATACAAAGAACGGTTGCAGGAATTGGGTAGGTCTACTTCAATGAAAAGAAGGAGCAGGGGTGACATGATAGCAGGGTTCCAATATTTGAGAGGCTGCCCCCAAAAAGGGGGGGAGATCCACCTATTCTCCAAAGTACCTGAAGGACCAAGACAAGAAGTAACAGATGGAAACTAACCAAGGAGAGAAGCAACCTGGAATTAAGAAGAAACTTCCTAACAATGAGGACAATTAACCAGTGGAACAGCTTGCCACCAGAAGTTCTGGGCGCTTCACCACTGGGGTTTTTTAATCCCCCAGCCAGCAAGTTTTAAGATTGGTGGACTTCAACTCCCAGAACTCCCCAGCCAGTATGTTTTAAGATGGGTGGACTTCAACTCCCAGAATCCCCCAATCAGTGTGCTTTAAGATGGGTGGACTTCCACTCCCAGAATCCCCCAGCCATCAAGCTTTAAGATGGATGGACTTCAACTCCCAGAATCCCCCACTAGCATGTTTTAACATGATGGGACTTCAACTCCCAGAATCCCCCAGCCATCAAGCTTTAAGATGGATGGACTTCAACTCCCAGAATCCCCCACTAGCATGGTTTAATATGAGGGGACTTCCACTCCCAGAATCCCCCAGCCATCAAGCTTTAAGATGGATGGACTTCAACTCCCAGAATCCCCCACTAGCATGTTTTAATATGATGGGACTTCAACTCCCAGAATCCCCCAGCAAGCAAGTTTTAAGATGGATGGACTTCAACTCCCAGAATCCCCCAGCCATCAAGCTTTAAGATGGATGGACTTCAACTCCCAGAATCCCCCACTAGCATGTTTTAATATGAGGGGACTTCAACTCCCAGAATCCCCCAGCCATCAAGCTTTAAGATGGATGGACTTCAACTCCCAGAATCCCCCAGCCATCAAGCTTTAAGATGGATGGACTTCAACTCCCAGAATCCCCCAGCCATCAAGCTTTAAGATGGATGGACTTCAACTCCCAGAATCCCCCAGCCAGACATTTGGCAGTTCCTTCCCACCTCTGTCCCTCCTGAGTTCCCCTCTTGTCTCACCCTCACAGCTAGACTTCACCTGAACAGGGAGGCTCCGTTGCAGCACCTACCGCAAATCTTGGGATCCCCTCCCAGCACCTGGGCGGTGAGAAGGTCCTGTTGGTGCATCGCCCCAAATCTTCTCCTCCTCCCTTTCCACTCGCCCTCCCCTCCCCTCCCTTTGATTCTTGGCTCGTTCGCTTAATAACCAACAAGAATTCCGGCTTTAATTATGTTGTTGAAGAAGCGGCTCCCTTGGTAAGTAAATATTTGAAAATTGTCACGTTAATGGGAATAATAAGGATTTAACCTTCCTGGATTTGTTTAATCCTCTCCGAAAGGCGCTTAAGACATTAGCAATCATTAGGAAATCTCGCAAGCATCCGCGCGGGGTCTAGGTAAGGGAGGATGCGAGCATCCGTCGTGGGCGACGCAAAGCGAGACCCACAGGTTGTGGGGGGGCAGCGCACATGGGGCACACCTTCCTTAGCAGCTGCCCTGGGAGCGCATCCCTAGGACAGCTTCTGATTCTCGTGTCACAGTTACAACAGGTTGTTAGCAGTGGTGAAATCTAATTTTTTTTTTTTTTTACTATCAGTTCTGTGGCCGTGGCTTGGTGGGCATGGCAGGGGAAGGATATTGCAAAATCTCCATTCCCACCTCTCTCCTGGGGAAGGATACTGCAAAATCTCCATTCCTACCTCACTCCAGGGGAAGGATACTGCAAAATCTCCATTCCCACCTCACTCCTGGGGAAGGATACTGCAAAATCCCCATTCCCTCCCCACTCCTGGGGGAAGGATATTGCAAAATCCCCATTCCCTCCCCACTCCTGGGGGGAGGATACTGCAAAATCTCCATTCCCACCTCACTCCTGGGGAAGGATATTGCAAAATCACCATTCCCACCTCACTCGTGGGGAAGGATATTGCAAAATCTCCATTCCCACCCCACATCTGGGGAAGGATACTGCAAAATCCCCATTCCCTCCCCACTCCTGGGGAAGGATACTGCAAAATCCCCCTCCCCACTCCTGGGGAAGGATACTGCAAAATCTCCATTCCCACCCCACTCTGGGGCCAGCCAGATGTGGTATTTGCCGGTTCTCCAAACTACTCAAAATTTCCGCTACCGGTTCACCAGAACCTGTCAGAACCTGCTGGATTTCACCTCTGGTTGTTAGGAAGGTGAATTATGTTTTTAATAAAAAAATCTGTAGACATCCTCAGTCATCCAGGTTGTGGTTGTCCCAAAGGTGCTTTTTCAGTAGGCAACTGGACTTTCTGGTTTTTTCTTTGAAGACATTTCGCTTCTCATCCGAGAAGCTTCTTCGGCTCTGATTGAATGGTGGGGAATGGAAGGATTTATATTCCTTGCAGTCATCTGGTTGTTAGCACTCTTTCTGAGAGTTGTTGAGGCCTCTTGGAGATTTGTCTGTGTCCTCAGGGTCACCTGAGTGGGGCAAATGGGCGTGGAGCCTTCTTGGAACTGTTGTAGACAGAAGATTAGTGGAGAAACAAAACAATCACTTCACAGACGCATGCCACAACATAGGAGAACAAACCCATCAGGACGAGAGTCAGCAGTCCATCTGCATTTAAAAGACACAGGCTGCTTTTTTGAAGACGACAAAGTCCACATTCTGGACAGAGAGGAACTCTGATTCGAAAGAGGGGTCAAAGAGGCCCCCGATGTCAAAATTGTACAGCCCTCTCTCAACAGAGGGGGAGGGATACCACATCATCTACCTCCAATCTACGACACTTTATTACTCAAGGCGGCAAACATATCTAATGCTCCTTCCTCCTCCTATTTTCCCCACCACAACAACTTTGTGAGGTGGGTCGGACTGATAGAGTGAATTGGCCCAAAGTCACCCAGCTCTCAGCACTTCAACCTGCATTTACTCTAGTGCTGACATAAGGAGGAGAAGAGGGGGCAGCTGGCCAGAGGACGCTTGACTTCTCACCTACTTATTTTCCCTGAAGATAATATCCCCTAGGAGATGAGATGGGAGGGGGGACATTCCTGGGAGCTGAAGTAGTAGATATGGGGAGAGTGATTTGGAAGATGGCCAATGAGACGCAGAGAATTGGGGAACGGAAAGGGAAGGTTTGGGGTCAGGAAGTCAGTGTTGGCTTCGACATAATCGGGGACAGATTGTCGTGCTTAATAAAATGAAAGATTTCATCAAAGATTATCTGTTTGGAAATGCAATTTATTTTATTTGGGACGACATCGAAACCCGACACCAGCCCTCTTTCGTGCCTAAGGCGGGACTAGAACTCACCGTCTCCTGGTGATTGGCCCAAAGCCACCCAAGCTGTTTGCCATTGCTTAAGGTGAGACTACAACTCCCAAACTCCCAGTTTCATCTCCACGAACTTGGCTCTTAGATTTGCATCATGGTTATGTCGAAAAGTATGGGCACTTTTTTTTTGTGAATCCGGGTAAAATGGATTGAGGGATTGATGAAAGGACTGTCCGAACAGTGGGAAGCCGTCGCCGTTTCTCGCAGAAACTGGTAGAGAAAGAACCGGATCCCCTCTTTGGGAACCCAACCTGGGGTGCAGGATCAAAGCAAGACAGTTGGAAAGCGACAGGTAGATAGAGAAGCGAAAAGCCAGCCTGCCAAATATAATCGGAGTCTTGAGCTGCCGGTCATCCAGAATACGAAAGCTGGAAAAAAAAAACTCCTACTCTGGAATCGGAGCTTAGAAAGGCTTACCCCGAGGTCATCTAGTCCAGCCCCCTTTCCTCTTGAAAGCCTTTTCTGCCCCAAAGCCCGGCCAAAGACCCCCGATCGGGGTATTTTCCTTGGATCTTCCAAATAAACAATTTCGCAGCCAGGAGATCATTTCTGTATTTTTAATCTCTTTTCATTCTTCATGAATTGTTTCTGTTATCGGTTCCTTTCGAAGACGGGAATGGGTTTTGATTTTGAATGGGTTTTCTCTTTCTTTCCCTATATTTGCAGGCTGGAAAGCAGGAGCTGTGAGTTCTAGTCCTGCCTTAGTCACAAAGGCTGACTGGGTGACTTTGGGCCAATCACCAGGAGGCTGTGAGTTCTAGTCCTGCCTTAGTCACAAAGGCTGACTGGGTGACTTTGGGCCAATCACCAGGTGACAGTGAGTTCTAGTCCTGCCTTAGGCATGAAAGCCGGCTGGGTGACTTTGGGCCAATCACCAGGAGGCTGTGAGTTCTAGTCCTGCCTTAGTCACAAAGGCTGACTGGGTGACTTTGGGCCAATCACCAGGTGACAGTGAGTTCTAGTCCTGCCTTAGGCATGAAAGCCGGCTGGGTGACTTTGGGCCAATCACCAGGAGGCTGTGAGTTCTAGTCCTGCCTTAGTCACAAAGGCTGACTGGGTGACTTTGGGCCAATCACCAGGCGACAGTGAGTTCTAGTCCTGCCTTAGGCATGAAAGCCAGCTGGGTGACTTTGGGCCAATCACCAGGAGGCTGTGAGTTCTAGTCCTGCCTTAGTCACAAAGGCTGACTGGGTGACTTTGGGCCAATCACCAGGTGACAGTGAGTTCTAGTCCAGTCTTAGGCATGAAAACCAGCTGGGTGACTTTAAGCCAGGCTGTGAATTCTAGTCCTGCCTTAGGCATGGACAGCAATTGTATGACTTTGGGCCAATCACCAGGAGACGGTGAGTTCTAGTCCTGCCTTAGCCATGAAAACCAGCTGGGTGATGTTGTGGCCACCTGATCAAAATTTGGACAACTGATTCATATTTATGACGGTTGCAATGTCCTGGGGGTCAGGCGTTCTCCTTTTGCGACCTTCTGACAAGCAAAGTCAAGGGGGAAGCTGGATTCGTTTAACAACGGTGTTACTGACTTAACACCTGCAGTGATTTGCTTAAAAACCGTGGCAGGAAAGGTCATAAAAACTCATGTAACCAATGTTTCTTTTGGCAACGCACATGTTGGGCTGAATTGTCATAAGTCGAGGACTGCCTGTGTAACCGAGGCAAAGATTTTGACCGTCTCTCCTTGCGAGGACTACAGATGTTAGCCTGAACACGGCCACTTCTAACCAGAAATGGAGCTGGTGGGGTTATTTCCCTCTCCCCACCCCCCACCCCCGTGCTGGGTTTTGCTTAATGGAGCTAAAATGAATGATAATTTGGTAAATAATCTCATTTTCTCTTGGGCACGAATGCCACAATAGCGGTTTCTATGTTTGCTTTCTTCAGAAAACAAGCAAGCAAACAAACAGCCGTAGATGAAATTTGGATTCTTGTTCAAGACTCCAGAGCTGTTTTTCCCTCTCTGAGGTCCAGAAAGAAAGAAAGAAAAAAAATCTGTATACAGGGAGTCCTCGATTTACAACGCTTCGTTTAGTGACCGTTGGAAGTTACAACGGGATGAGAAAAAGTGATTTAGGATTGTTTTTCACACTTCTATTCTATTCTATTCTATTCTATTCTATTCCATTCCATTCCATTCCATTCCATCTATTCTATTGTATTGTATTGTATTGTATTGTATTCTATTCTATTCTATTCTATTCTATTCTATTCTATTCTATTCTATTCTATTCTATTCTATTCTATTCCATTCCATTCCATTCCATTCCATTCCATTCCATCTATTCCATTCTATTCTATTCTATTCTATTCTATTCTATTCTATTCTATTCTATTCTATTCTATTCTATTCTATTCCATTCCATTCCATTCCATTCCATCTATTCTATTCTATTCTATTCTATTCTATTCTATTCTATTCTATTCTATTCTATTCTATTCTATTCCATTCCATTCCATTCCATTCCATTCCATCTATTCCATTCTATTCTATTCTATTCTATTCTATTCTATTCTATTCTATTCTATTCTATTCTATTCTATTCTATTCTATTCTATTCTATTCTATTCTATTCCATTCCATTCCATTCCATTCCATTCCATCCCATCCCATTCCATCTATTCCATTCTATTCCATTCTATTCTATTCTATTCTATTCTATTCTATTCTATTCTATTCTATTCTATTCTATTCTATTCTATTCTATTCCATTCCATTCCATTCCATTCCATTCCATCTATTCCATTCTATTCTATTCTATTCTATTCTATTCTATTCTATTCTATTCTATTCTATTCTATTCCATTCCATTCCATTCCATTCCATTCCATCTATTCTATTCTATTCTATTCTATTCTATTCTATTCTATTCTATTCTATTCTATTCTATTCTATTCTATTCTATTCCATTCCATTCCATTCCATCTATTCCATTCTATTCTATTCCATTCTATTCTATTCTATTCTATTCTATTCTATTCCATTCCATTCCATATTCTATTCCATTCCATTCCATTCCATTCCATATTTTCTATTCTATTCTATTCTATTCTATTCTATTCTATTCTATTCTATTCTATTCCATTCCATTCCATTCCATATTCTATTCCATTCCATTCCATTCCATTCCATATTTTCTATTCTATTCTATTCTATTCTATTCTATTCTATTCTATTCTATTCTATTCTATTCTATTCTATTCTATTCCATTCCATTCCATTCCATTCCATTCCATTCCATTCCATTCCATTCCATTCTATTCTATTCTATTCTATTCTATTCCATTCCATTCCATATTCTATTCCATTCCATTCCATTCCATTCCATATTTTCTATTCTATTCTATTCTATTCTATTCTATTCTATTCTATTCTATTCTATTCTATTCCATTCCATTCCATTCCATTCCATTCCATCTATTCTATTCTATTCTATTCTATTCTATTCTATTCTATTCCATTCCATTCCATTCCATTCCATTCCATTCCATTCCATTCCATCTATTCTATTCTATTCTATTCTATTCTATTCTATTCTATTCTATTCTATTCTATTCTATTCTATTCTATTCTATTCTATTCCATTCCATTCCATTCCATTCCATTCCATTCCATCTATTCCATTCTATTCTATTCTATTCTATTCTATTCTATTCTATTCTATTCTATTCTATTCTATTCTATTCTATTCTATTCTATTCCATTCCATTCCATTCCATTCCATTCCATTCCATCTATTCTATTCTATTCTATTCTATTCTATTCTATTCTATTCTATTCTATTCCATTCCATTCCATCTATTCTATTCCATTCTATTCTATTCTATTCTATTCTATTCTATTCTATTCTATTCTATTCTATTCTATTCTATTCTATTCTATTCTATTCCATTCCATTCCATTCCATATTCTATTCCATTCCATTCCATTCCATTCCATATTTTCTATTCTATTCTATTCTATTCTATTCTATTCTATTCTATTCTATTCTATTCTATTCTATTCCATTCCATTCCATTCCATTCCATATTCTATTCCATTCCATTCCATTCCATTCCATATTTTCTATTCTATTCTATTCCATTCCATTCCATTCCATTCCATTCCATTCCATTCCATTCCATTCTATTCTATTCTATTCTATTCTATTCTATTCTATTCTATTCTATTCCATTCCATTCCATTCCATTCCATATTCTATTCCATTCCATTCCATTCCATTCCATATTTTCTATTCTATTCTATTCTATTCTATTCTATTCTATTCTATTCTATTCTATTCCATTCCATTCCATTCCATTCCATTCCATTCCATTCCATTCCATTCCATTCCATCTATTCTATTCTATTCTATTCTATTCTATTCTATTCTATTCTATTCTATTCTATTCTATTCTATTCTATTCTATTCCATTCCATTCCATTCCATTCCATTCCATTCCATCTATTCTATTCTATTCTATTCTATTCTATTCTATTCTATTCTATCCTATTCTATTCTATTCTATTCTATTCCATTCCATTCCATTCCATCTATTCCATTCTATTCTATTCTATTCTATTCTATTCTATTCTATTCTATTCTATTCTATTCTATTCTATTCTATTCCATTCCATTCCATTCCATTCCATTCCATTCCATTCCATTCCATCTATTCTATTCTATTCTATTCTATTCTATTCTATTCTATTCTATTCTATTCTATTCTATTCTATTCTATTCTATTCCATTCCATTCCATTCCATCTATTCCATTCTATTCTATTCCATTCTATTCTATTCTATTCTATTCTATTCCATTCCATTCCATTCCATATTCTATTCCATTCCATTCCATTCCATTCCATATTTTCTATTCTATTCTATTCTATTCTATTCTATTCTATTCTATTCTATTCTATTCTATTCTATTCTATTCCATTCCATTCCATTCCATTCCATATTCTATTCCATTCCATTCCATTCCATTCCATATTTTCTATTCTATTCTATTCCATTCCATTCCATTCCATTCCATTCCATTCCATTCCATTCTATTCTATTCTATTCTATTCTATTCTATTCTATTCTATTCTATTCTATTCTATTCCATTCCATTCCATATTCTATTCCATTCCATTCCATTCCATATTTTCTATTCTATTCTATTCCATTCCATTCCATTCCATTCCATTCCATTCCATTCCATTCCTCCACTCTGCTCTTATTTTTTTTTTCCCTCCAGGGTGATGGAAAACTCTGGGCTCCTTTCGTGCCAATCAATCTGTGGCTGGTGCTCATTTCAAGATGCAGGAGTGCATCCTCCGGTTTTGGATGGTTTCCCCAGCAAAGGAGACAGATTTACGGAGGATAGCATGCCTGAAGAGAGCCAGCTCAGTGGAAGGGCTACAAGTACCGGGCTGGGGACCAAGTACATCAAAATGTCCTACTTAGGCAAGATGCCCACCTGACTGACTTTGAGTCGGTCGTTCTTTCCTTTTCGACGATGCCAAGATGTTTCCCGAAATGTTGCCAAGAAACCCGCAAAGGTTTTGTCCAGGAAGTTGTCAGGAGCCAAGACTAACACAAAAGCAGGCACATGCCTCTAAGTGTGGGGTCCTTGGTGGTCTCTGAGCTTGGTGGTTTTTCTTGCAGACGTTTCATGACCCAACTAGGTAACATCATCAGTGCTAGAAGGGAGGAGATGTGCAGGGAGGAGGAGGAGGAGGAGGAGGAGGGGTCCTTGGTGCTCTCTAAACTTGGTGATTTTATTGCAGACATTTCCTCACCAAACTAGGTAACATCATCAGTACTAAAAGGGAGACGGGTTTGGAGAGGGGAGGAGGAGGAGGAGGGAGAGAAGGAAGTGGACAAGGGAGAAGAGGAGGAGGAGGAGGAGGAGGAGGAGGAGGAGATGGAGATAGAGGAGGAGGAGGAGAAGAAAGAAGAAAGAAGGAGAACTAGGAGGAGGAGGAGGAGGGAGAGAAGGAAGTGGACAAGGGAGAAGAGGAGGAGGAGGAGGAGGAGGAGGAGGAGGAGATGGAGATAGAGGAGGAGGAGGAGAAGAAAGAAGAAAGAAGGAGAACTAGGAGGATGAGGAGGCGGGAGAGAAGGAAGTGGACAAGGGAGAAGAGGAGGAGGAGGAGGAGGAGATGGAGGAGGAGGAGGAGAAGAAAGAAGAAGAAAGAAGGAGAACTAGGAGGAGGAGGAGGGAGAGAAGGAAGTGGACAAGGGAGAAGAGGAGGAGGAGGAGATGGAGATGGAGGAGGAGGAGAAGAAAGAAGAAGAAAGAAGGAGAAATAGGAGGAGGAGGAGGGAGAGAAGGAAGAAGAAGAAAGAAGAAGAAAGAAGGAGAAGTAGGAGGAGGAGGAGGCGGGAGAGAAGGAAGTGGACAAGGGAGAAGAGGAGGAGGAGATGGAGATGGAGGAGGAGGAGGAGAAGAAAGAAGAAGAAAGAAGGAGAACTAGGAGGAGGAGGGAGAGAAGGAAGTGGACAAGGGAGAAGAGGAGGAGGAGAAGGAAGAAGAAAGAAGGAGAAATAGGAGGAGGAGGAGGAGGGAGAGAAGGAAGTGGACAAGGGAGAAGAGGAGGAGGAGGAGGAGGAGATGGGAGAACTGTGGGGTCCTTGGTGCTCTCTGAACTTGGTGGTTTTCTTGCGGACATCTCATGGCCCAACTAGATATCATAATCAGTGCTAGACAGGAGTGGGATTGGTGGGGACCTCCTCCTCTTCCTCCTCCCCACCAACCCCACTCCAGTCTAGCACTGATGAAGCTAGCGTAGTTGGGTTTTGGGGGGTGGGGAGGAGGTGTGGGGAGGACTGCGGGGTCCTCGGTGCTCCTGAGTTACAACCAGGCTAGGCAAGATCCATTAATGATCGTAAGTCGAGGACTGCCTGCACATCGTCTCCAAGCTGCGACTGGGAGTTGATCTCCAAGCCTGGCGGACTTCAACTCCCAGAATTCCCCAGCCAGCAAAGCTTCTTAGAGGAGGGGTCTCCAACCTTGGCAATTTTAAGCCTGGCGGACTTCGACTCCCAGAATTCCCCAGCCAGCAAAGCTTCTTAGAGGAGGGGTCTCCAACCTTGGCAACTTTAACTCTGGCAGACTTCCACTCCCAGAATTCCCCAGCCAGCAAAGCTTCTTAGAGGAGGGGTCTCCAACCTTGGCAACTTTAACTCTGGCAGACTTCCACTCCCAGAATTCCCCAGCCAGCAAAGCTTCTTAGAGGAGGGGTCTCCAACCTTGGCAACTTTAACTCTGGCAGACTTCAACTCCCAGAATTCCCCAGCCAGCAAAGCTTCTTAGAGGAGGGGTCTCCAACCTTGGCAACTTTAACCCTGGCGGACTTCCACTCCCAGAATTCCCCAGCCAGCAAAGCTTCTTAGAGGAGGGGTCTCCAACCTTGGCAACTTTAACTCTGGCAGACTTCCACTCCCAGAATTCCCCAGCCAGCAAAGCTTCTTAGAGGAGGGGTCTCCAACCTTGGCAACTTTAACTCTGGCAGACTTCAACTCCCAGAATTCCCCAGCCAGCAAAGCTTCTTAGAGGAGGGGTCTCCAACCTTGGCAACTTTAACCCTGGCGGACTTCCACTCCCAGAATTCCCCAGCCAGCAAAGCTTCTTAGAGGAGGGGTCTCCAACCTTGGCAACTTTAACTCTGGCAGACTTCAACTCCCAGAATTCCCCAGCCAGCAAAGCTTCTTAGAGGAGGGGTCTCCAACCTTGGCAACTTTAACTCTGGCAGACTTCCACTCCCAGAATTCCCCAGCCAGCAAAGCTTCTTAGAGGAGGGGTCTCCAACCTTGGAGCTGGCTGGGGAATTCTGGGAGTTGAAGTCCGCCAGGCTTAAAGTTGCCAAGGTTGGAGACCCTTGCCTTAGAAGGCTTCTAAGGGGAGAATGGAGCCATCTTCCTAGTTTTTAACGATTTCTAATAGGATTGAAATAACCTTAATGCAGCTTTCGGTTGATTTTCATCTATTATAATCTAGAGCAGCTCACCTTCTATTATGTAATAAAACATGGCATAGCCTTTTGCCTCCGTAATGATAGATAACTGGAGTCAATTACACGTTAACCGGATTCCCGTTTTTCTTAGGGGGGGGTTGAGATCTTCCAAGGGGGCTCCTTCGCGAGGGCTTCTCTCACCAAAGGCTGCGCTTCGTCTATTCATTTAAATTTCATTGATTAAACACTTTACCCCCATTAACATTGGAGATCACGCCTTCGCCTCCGTTAGAGGGTGAGTGACAGGTTAAATCAACGCTCAGTACCTCCTCCTCCATTTCCCGTCTGCCTTGTGGGAAACTCAGCGGTTTACAGAATTGCAGAGCTGGGAGGGACCTTGGAGGTCTTCTAGTCCAGCCCACTCCTTGTCCCTGCGTTTTTGTATTTACCAGAGGAGCTCTTATTTTTGAACTTTCCGACTTAACCGTAGCTTGCCAAGTTCTTATCAGTAAGCTAACTGCGCATGTCCACGTTCGTTCACTTTCTTCTAACTTTCTTTGTTCTCCTGCCAAGAGGTCCGGCCAAGAGAGGTGGCCGGCAGGAACGTTGCCAAGATGTAACTAATTAGACGAGTGAGATGTTTTATTTTCTTTATAACAAATAAATGAGTTTTTTTCTTAGAAAACATATTTTCGGGTTTGTTTTCTTAAAGTAGGCTTCAAGGGAAAAGCCTCGATCCACTTCTCTAAATCAAGGTGCAATTACCCAAAAGCAGAATGGGATTAATTGACACCCTCAAGCAGGAGAACCTACAGCAGCCCAGTTGAAGGGCTGCCCGATTTCTTCTTAAAAGCCTCCAGTGATGACGTACCTACAACTTCTAGTGGCAAGCTGTCCCACTGGTTAGTTGTCCTCGCTGTTAGGAAATTTCTCCTTAATTCCAGGTTGCTCCTCTCCTTGATTAGCTTCCGTCAGTTACTTCTTGTCGTGCTTTGGAGAAGAGTTTCTTGGCATCAACTTGGAGGGTTCTTCCTTTGGTCACCACCAGGCTCCCTGTCCCAGCAATATAAAGGAGGAAGAGGAGGAGGAGGAAGGAGGAAGAAGAGGAGGAAGCAGGAGGAGAAAAAGCAGGAAGAGGAGAGGGGTGGAAGAGGACGAGAAGGAGAAAGAAGGAGGAGGAGAAAGGAGGAGAAGAGGAGGAAGGAGGGGGCAGCTGGAGATGAAGCAGAGAGAGGAGGAAGAAAAGGAGGAGGAGGAAGAAGAAGGAGGAGGAGGAGAAAGAAGAGGAGGAGAAGGAGAAAGAAGGAGGAGGAGAAAGAAGGAGGAGAAGAGGAAGGAGGGGGCAGGTGGAGAAGAAGAAGCAGAGAGAGGAGGAAGAAAAGGAGGAGGAGGAAGAAGAAGAATGTTATGTTTTAACTTTTGTATTTATGTATTTTACTTTGTGCCTGTTCATCGCCCTGAGTCCTTCGGGAGTAGGGCGGTATATAAATTTAATAAAACATAAAACATAAAGATAAACAAGAAGAAGAAGGGGAGAGGAAGAGGAGGAGGAGGAGGAAAAGGTGGGAGGAGGAGAAGAAGAAGAAGGGGGAGGAAGAGGAGGAGGAGGAAAAGGTGGGAGGAGGAGGA
The DNA here is from genome assembly GCF_059756535.1 of Pantherophis guttatus. NCBI lineage: Eukaryota > Metazoa > Chordata > Lepidosauria > Squamata > Colubridae > Pantherophis > Pantherophis guttatus. Next base: position 2,780,840 of record NC_142070.1, read on the forward strand.
GGAGGAGGAGAAGAAGGGGGAGAGGAAGAGGAGGAGGAGGAGGAAAAGGTGGGAGGAGGAGAAGAAGAAGAAGGGGAGAGGAAGAGGAGGAGGAGGAGGAGGAAAAGGTGGGAGGAGGAGAAGAAGAAGGGGAGAGGAAGAGGAGGAGGAGGAAAAGGTGGGAGGAGGAGAAGAAGAAGAAGGGGGAGGAAGAGGAGGAGGAAAAGGTGGGAGGAGGAGGAGGAGAAGAAGAAGGGGGAGAGGAAGAGGAGGAGGAGGAAAAGGAGGGAGGAGGAGGAAAAGGTGGGAGAAGGAGGAGGAGGAGAAGAAGAAGAAGGGGGAGGAAGAGGAGGAGGAAAAGGTGAGAGGAGGAGGTGGAGAAGAAGAAGAAGAAGAAGAAGAAGAAGAAGAAGAAGAAGAAGAAGAAGAAGAAGAAGAAGAAGAAGAAGAAGAAGAAGAAGAAGAAGAAGAAGAAGAAGAAGAAGAAGAAGAAGAAGATTGATGATGGAGAGGGCAAAAGAAAACTTATCGTTATTTCTTTGCAGCCATCCTCCTGGGACCTCCAGAGAGCATCCGTGGAAGAGAGTGTCGAAGCTTCCTGGGCCCGTGGCCACGAATGCCCCTTCCGCCCAAATTCGAAATGCGACCGTCCTTCAGGCTTCATAAGGCGGCCTGCCTTGTTTGCAGAGGGTCTCCCTCCGATGAAGCTCCGATGTCCGTCTCGCAGCATCCTGGTCCCCCCAACGGCAGCCTCCCTCTTGATCTCGGGTTGTAGTAAATCCGTCCCGGCGTATCTCAAAGCTGTAAATCCAGACCGAGTTGGGCAGGCAAACACAAATCTGGATATAGATGGGGGTCAAAAAAAGAAGCAAAGTGAGATAAGAGAATCTAGGAAGGTTTGACAGCGAGGCCTTTTCTGGATTGATGTCCCCAAGAGCTCCTTCTCAAGGTCGCTCAGGATTAGGCCCGGAGACGAGAAGATAGGAAGGACGGTTGCAGGATTTGGGGTCTGGCCGGTCTAGAGAAAAGAAGGACTAGGGGTGACATGAGAGCAGGATTCTGCCCCAAAGAAGAAGCACCTGAAGGCGGGAGGAGAAGAAGGAACGGATGGAAACTCATCAAGGAGAGAAGCAACCTGGAATTAAGGGGAAACTTCCGAACTGTGAGGACAATTAGCCAGTGGAACAGCCTGCCACTGGAAGCTGGAAAACTTGATGATGTTATCTAGTTTGATAATGAATTGCCTAAAAAACAACAACCCACCAAGCTCAGAGAAGACCAAGGAGGACCTCCTCCTCCTCCTCCTCCTCCTGTCTGCAAACTCCCCTCCCTTCTAGTACTGATAATGTTACCTAGTTGGGTCATGAAACGTTTGCAAGAAAAGCACCAAGCTCAGAGAGCCTCAAGGACCCCACAATTGTCCTCCTCCTCTTCCTCCTCTCTGAAACCTCACCCTGTCCTAAGTAACTGATGTTATTATCTAGTTGGGTCATGAAACGTCTGAAAGAAAACAAACAGGCTCAGAGAGCTTAGGAACCCTCAGTTCTCCTCCTCCTCCTCCTCCACCACCTCCTCCTCCTCCTCCTCCTCTCTGCAAACCCCACTCCCTTCTAGCACTGATGATGTTCCCTAGTTGGGTCAAGAACCGTCTGCAAGAAAAACACCAAGCTCGGGGAGAACCAAGGACCCCGCAGTCCTCCTCCTCTTTTTCCTCCTCTTCCTCTTCCTCCTTCCTCTCCCCTCCCCCTCCTTCTCCCCCTCCCCCTTTTCATCCTCTCCAAAGACACCATTCCCTTCTAGCACTGATGATGTTCCCTAGTTGGGTCATGAAACGTCTGCAAGAAAAGCACCAAGCTCGGGGAGCGCCAAGGAGCCCTCATTTCAACCCTGGAAGTGCAAATATTCTCTTCAATGGGGTTTAAGGAAGCTGGGGACGCCATCCGTCCCAAAACTGCGTCAACCAGCTTCGTCACAACTGAAAGTCCCCAACGGCAGGACTCGGCAGCCCAAGCCTCCCTCCCCTCCCCTCCTTTACCCTTGCAACCGCGCTGCCCTTCCCCCCTCCCCTTCCCCAGAGGCCTCTCCATCAGTGGCCGCGCAATTGGGACTTTCGGTGTGTCCGAGGACACAACCCATTTGTGGACGATGACACGCTCTGCCAGCCCCACATCAAGATGATGGAGGCCGTGGCTGGGGCTTCGGAGAAGGCCTGTCACTTAGCGGGGATGTTTCCTGTCGCCGCGGCCTGGTTAATGGCCCTGCCGCCATTGGAGGGGCTGCCTGACCCCCCACGGACGACGTGCCCGGCCACATGGAAAGGAAGGCTGCGTTTTAGGAGAGTCCACACGGCAACTTTCCACTTAAGGCAAAAAAAATTTAAAAAAAGGGAATTAGGCAGGAGGAGAAAGGGACCCGAGGCCATCTCTGGCGTATTTTTCTCAGCCTTTCAGAGAAAGGAGATGACCACTGTCCTCTTGTCACGATGCTTTGCCTCCTTCTCCTCCTCCTTTCCCCAGATCCCGCTGTCTTCTAGCGCTGATGATGCTACGTAGCTGGGTCATGAAATGTCTACAAGGAAACGACCAAATTCAGAGAACAGAAGGACACCACAGTCCCCTCCTTCTCCTCCCTTCCTCCTCTCCTTCTCCTCCCCTTCCTCCTCCCTCCCCCTCCCTTTTCCCTCTTTCTCCTCCTCCTTCTCTTTCTCCTCCCCTCCTCTCCTTCTCTCATCTCCTCCACTTCCCCTTCTCCTCCTCCTCCTCCTTTTCCTCCTCCCCTCCCCCTCCCTTTTCCTTCTTTCTCCTCCTCCTCCCCTCCTTCTCTCATCTCCTCCCCCTTCTCCTCTTCCTCCCCCTCCCTTTTCCTCATTCTCCTCCTCCTCCTCTGCTTTCTCCTCCCCTCCTCCTCCCCTCCTCCTCTTCTTCCTCCTCCCTCTCCCTCCCTTTTTCCTCCTCCCCTCCCCCTCCCTTTTCCTTCTTTTTCCTCCTCCTCCCCTCCTTCTCTCATCTCCCCCTCCCCTTCTCCTCTTCCTCTCCTCCCCACTCTTTCTCCTCTTCCTCCCCCTCCCTTTTCCTCATTCTCCTCCTCCTCCTCTTCTTCCTCCTCCCCTCCTCTTCCTCCCCTCCCCTTCCTCTTCTCCCCCTCCCCTTCTCCTCCTCTTCCTCCTCCTCCCCCTCCTCCCCTTCTCTCATCTCCTCCTTTTCCTCCCCTCCCCCTCCCTTTCTCCCCCTCCTCTTCCTCCTCCCTCCCCTTCCCTTTTACCTCTTTCTCCTCCTCCTCCTCCTCCTTCTTTCCTCCCCCTCCCTTCTTCCCCCTCTCCTCCCCCTCCCTTCCTCCTCTTCTCCCCCTCCCTTCTTTTTCTTCTTCCGCACTTCCTTCTGACTCTTTTTCCCCCCGAAAGGAAGCCAAAGCTTCCTCCGCTTTCATCTCCCCGGTTTGGCTTCGTCATGGTTCTAGGGCAAAATTGGGACCGATGCCCTCAGCAGGAATCCAAAGAACTTCAAGGCAGGCCACGAAAGTCTATGTAGAATTGATTTCTTAGCTTTGATGGTGTGACACGACTTTCTTGTGTCTTGACGGGAAGTCCCGATTGACAAGCGTCCTTCCTTGATCGTTGGCTTGGCCAACCTTGGCATCTTCTTTGGGGCTTGCAGGCCTCGCTGGTGAAGCGGTAAAGGCGCCGGTTAGAAACTGGAAGACGGGGAGCTGCAGCCCTGCCTTCCATGTAAAACCGGTTGAGAGGCATTGAGCCAATCCCCAGGAGAGAGCGAGTTCTGGTCAGGGTGGGATTCAAATCATTTAACAACCGGTTCGCCCAGGGTCAGGTCGGCTGTTTTTTTTAATTTTTTTTTAATTTGATTTATATGCCGCCCTTCTCCGGAGACTCAGGGCGGCTTACAATGCGCTAAGCAATAGCCTTCATCCTTTTGTATATTTATACAAAGTCAGCTTATTGCCCCCACAAACTGGGTCCTCATTTCACCTACCTTAGAAAGGATGGAAGGCTGAGTCAACCTTGAGCCTGGCGAGATTCGAACTTGCAGTAATTGCAGGCAGCTGTTCTTAATAACAGGGTGCCTTAGACCACTGTACTACCAAGGCTCTTGTGGGAGGCGTGGCCCATCCCCGTCCTCCAGCTCCACCACACATGCGGGAAGAGCCTCCTGCAACAGCCAACAGCCAACCTGACTACTGATGGGTTTCAAACTTTTTTACTACCGGTCCTGTGGGTGTGGCTTGGTGGGCATGGCAGGCGAAAGATAATATAAAATCTCCATTCCCACCCCACTCCAGGGGAAGGATACTGCAAAATCCCCATTCCCTCTCCACTCCAGGGGAAGGATACTGCAAAATCCCCATTCCCACCCCACTCCAGGGGAAGGATACTGTAAAATCTCCATTCCCTCTCCACTTCAGGGGAAGGATACTGCAAAATCTCCATTCCCTCTCCACTCCAGGGGAAGGATACTGCAAAATCCCCATTCCCTCCCCACTCCAGGGGAAGGATACTGTAAAATCTCCATTCCCTCTCCACTTCAGGGGAAGGATACTGTAAAATCTCCATTCCCACCCCACTCCAGGGGAAGGATACTGTAAAATCTCCATTCCCTCTCCACTCCAGGGGAAGGATACTGCAAAATCCCCATTCCCACCCCACTCCAGGGGAAGGATACTGTAAAATCTCCATTCCCTCTCCACTTCAGGGGAAGGATACTGTAAAATCTCCATTCCCTCTCCACTCCAGGGGAAGGATACTGCAAAATCCCCATTCCCTCTCCACTCCAGGGGAAGGATACTGCAAAATCCCCATTCCCACCCCACTCCAGGGAAGGATACTGTAAAATCTCCATTCCCTCTCCACTCCAGGGGAAGGATACTGCAAAATCCCCATTCCCTCCCCACTCCAGGGGAAGGATACTGCAAAATCCCCATTCCCACCCCACTCCAGGGAAGGATACTGTAAAATCTCCATTCCCTCCCCACTCCAGGGGAAGGATACTGCAAAATCCCCATTCCCTCTCCACTCCAGGGGAAGGATACTGCAAAATCCCCATTCCCTCTCCACTCCAGGGGAAGGATACTGCAAAATCCCCATTCCCACCCCACTCCAGGGGAAGGATACGGTAAAATCCCCATTCCCTCCCGATCAGCTGGGACTCGGGAGGCAGGGAATAGATGGGGGGCGGGGCCAGTCAGAATTTTTACTACCGATTCTCCGAACTACTCAAAATTTCCGCTACCGGTTCTCCAGAACTGGTCAGCACCTGCTGAAACCCACCTCTGAACCTCACCTTGGGGGAACCGGTTGCTAAATTAACCCCCTGCTATCAAACTGGATCCTGGGCGCTGCGCTGCAATGGAAAAAATGGAGCGGCTGGCACGAGGGAAGGAGGAGGAGCAGGGAGAAGAAAGAGGGAAAGCGGCCTCCTTCCTTTGTGCCAGCCACTCCGTTGCCTGTTCCTCCATTGCAGTGCAACGCCACGGAGCTTGCCCCACCCACCACCGCCTAGATGCCCTCGCTTCCCCCAAGCATTTCTTTGCCTCCCTGATTTCTGTCGCTTTTCTCCGTTGTGTGCAGGGAAACAAAATTTTGTGCGACTAAAAAAAAACAACAACAACAACACTTCAATCAATCAATTCCAATTTTGCGAGATCTTATTTTTTTCAAGTTGGAATTGATCGATTTAACTTCTTCTTTTTTTTTTTTTGGTCCATAAACTTTTGTTTCCCTGCATACGAAGGCGAGAAACGCGATGGAGAAACGTGACGGAGTTGGAAACCAGGTAGGCAAAGAAATGCTTGTGGGGAATGAGGGCATCGGGGCACCAGGTGGTGAAATGGGCCCGTCTCTCTCTCCAGCAGCTGCCCAGGCCTGCCGGAAAGAAGGCCGGCATTTACCGGCACTTAAACATTCCTTTGCTCCTTTCTTGGACTTTTTGGGGAGGGTTTGTTTCTCTCCCCCACCGTCTACCTGGAAGGAAGTTGAACGAAAGCCAGACATGTTCCAGAAAATCTGTGTTTTTAGATCACGTCTAACCGGTTCGCCTAACTCAGCAAAAAAGTAGGTACCGGTTCTGCTGAATCGGGGCGAACCGGCTGAATCCCACCATTAGTTTTAGGCATGAAAAGACACGGTGGATCAGTGGGTAGGACACTAAGCTTGTTGATCGAAAGGTCGGTAGTTCAACGGTTCGAATCCCTAGTGCCGCGGAATGGGGTGAGTTCCCGTGACTTGTCTCAGCTTCTGCCAACCTAGCAGTTCGAAAGCACGTAAAAAAGAAAATGCAAGTAGAAAAATAGGGACCCACCTTTGGTGGGAAGGGAACAGCGTTCAGTGCGCCTTTGGCGTTGAGTCATGCCGGCCACATGACCGCGGAGACGTCTTCGGACAGCGCTGGCTCTTCGGCTTTGAAACAGAGATGAGCACCGCCCCCTAGAGTTGGGAACGATTGACAATCAGCCAAGATCTGATCCAGATCCAGAAGCGGAAACGAGCCCACAAATCTGATATCAGCGCTTCAGCGCTGGCATAGAGAAGAGAGATAAGCTCTGAACTTTTGCCTGCTAAATCCCTTTGAAGCCCGGTTGTCGTGGAAATGAGGAGGGGGGAGACATTCCTGTGATATGACGAGACAAGAAGTCTGGGGAATGACGTGGAAGATAGCCAATGAGAAGCAGAGAATTGGGGATCGGAAAGGGAGGGATTGGGGGGCAAAAGGTCAGTCTTGTCCGCATCGAGTCCTGATCCGGTTGCTGTGCTCGAATAAAGAAAAGATTTCCTTAAAGATTGGCAGTTTGGAAATTCATTTATTTTGAGATAGCATCGAAGTCTGACATCTGAATTTCAGATTTTTGAAGGCGACCGCTAATTAAATTCAAACTAATCTGACTTTTGACTCCAAGCGGTTAGAAGGTTATAGTGGCGAATCAGCAAAAAGGGCCGATTTTTTGGGGCCTCCTTTTTTTCTGGTGCGAAATGAAATTAACAAGAGAAGATCAGCTTTTTAGAGAAGACGAAGCTTTCAGCCGTTTCATCCAGAGAGAAAGGTTTTTTTTTTTTTTCCCCCACTCTAGATTTTGGAAACATCTCTGCCGCTTCTTTTCTACAGTGCAAATTGCAGAGAAGGGGATAAAAGTGGAGGGCAGCCTCTAATTTCCCCATCAAAGCCTATCCAGGAGTTGTGCTGAACCAAGCAGAAAGCGCTTGGCTTCAAGCTAAGAATAAGCTTTCTTGAGAAACTATTTAAAGAAGTAAGTTCTTCTTAAGGACCAAACCCTCATCTGGGCTTGTCTGAACCGCAGGCTTCTTGGTCTAGCTCAGGAGTCTGCAACCTTAAACACTCAAAGAGCCACTTGGACTTGTTTCCCACAGAAAAGAAAACACCGGGAGCCACAAAACCCTTCCCGCGCCTGACTATTTCTTGAGCTAGCGTATGTAGTTGAATTAAACGTTCTGTTTTCTTCGGAAACTTTTCTTTTCTTGGATTTATCCACAGTTGGCCTACTGGGGGAGTTCAAAAGCTCAATAAATCACGTGCCGGCGGGTGTCGCACATTGGTGGTTGTGACGCATAGTTTGAGTGACAGGGAGCCGCAGCAGAGGGGTGAAAGAGCCACATGCGGCTCCAGAGCCGCAGGTTGCTGAACCCTGATCAAGGGGACGGGCGAGTCCCAGCCTCATCCTGCTTGAGTGCAGGTAGTCCTCGACTTACATTCGTTTCGTGACGGTTGGCAGTTACAACGGCACTGAAAATAGGGACGTATGTCAGGGGTGGGATTGAAAAATTTTAGTAACTGGTTCTCTGCCCGGTTGCTGAGTGGGCGTGGCCACGAGGGCGTGGACTACTCGGCCCCCTACCCCCTGCACATTTTTGCCCTCCCCAGGCTCTGGAGGCTTTCCTCCGGGAGGGCAAAAATGGCCTCCTCCGGGCTCTGGAGGCCCTCTGGAGGCCAGAAACGGGCCCATTTCCAGACTTCCGGAACTTCCGGGAGGCCTGTTTTTCGCCCTCCCAGAGCCTCCGCGCAGGCCCTGCCCTTACCTTGCATCCAAAACGGGCTGTGTGGAGACTCCGAGGAGGGGAGGAGCGAGGCAGGGTGGGTGGGGCCAGCCAGTTCTTGCAACTACCAGTTTGGTGAACCAGATGTAAAATTAGCATCCGGTCCGAACCGGCTGAATCCCACTCTGACTTATGTCGAGTTTAAGGAAAAGGAGGACCAAAGGTGACACGATGGTAGTCTTCCAAGATTTGAGGAGTTGCCACGAAGAAGAAAGGGTCAACCTGCTCTTCAAAGCCTTGATAGTACAGTGGTTTAGTGCACCCTGTTATTAACACAGCTGCCTGCAATTACTGCAGGTTCGAATCTCGCCAGGCTCAAGGTTGACTCAGCCTTCCATCCTTTCTAAGGTAGGTGAAATGAGGACCCAGTTTGTGGGGGCAATAAGCTGACTTTGCATAAATATACAAAAGAATGAAGGCTATTGCTTAACACACTGTAAGCCGCCCTGAGTCTCCAGAGAAAGGCAGCATATAAATCAAATAAAAAATAATAATAATAAAAAATAAAAATAAAAAAGCCCCCCTTTGAAGGCAGGACAAGAAGCAACGGATGGAAGCTAATCAAAGATTAAAAGCAAATGCCCAGGTATAGTATAATGTGGAACCTTGCTCAACAGTAGTAACTGTGATAGGGATCTTGGAGTCCTAGTGGACAACCATTTAAATAGGAGCCAGCCATGTGAAGCAGCTGCCAAAAAAGCCAACACAGTTCTGGGCTGCATAAACAGAGGGAGAGAATCAAGATCACGAAAAGTCTTAATACCACTTTATGATGCCTTGATAAGGCCACACTTGGAATAATGCATCCAGTTTTGGTCGCCACGATGTAAAAAAGATGTAGAGACTCTAGAAAGTGTGCAGAGAAGAGCAACCAAGAGGATTAGGGGACTGGAGGTTAAAACATACGAAGAACGGTTGCAGGAACTGGGCATGTCTAGTTTAATGAAGAGAAGGACCAGGGGAGACATGATAGCAGTGTTCCAGTATCTCAGGGGCTGCCCCAAAGAAGAGGGAGTCAAGCTATTCTCCAAAGCACCTGAGGGCAGGACAAGAAGCAACGGGTGGAAACTAATCAAGGAGAGAAGCAACTTAGAACTAAGGAGGAATTTCCTGACAGTGAGAACAATTCATCAGTGGAACAACTTGCCACCTGAAGTTGTGAATGCTCCAACACTGGAAATTTTTAAGAAGATGTTGGATAACCATTTGTCTGAAGTCGTATAGGATTTCATGTCTGGGCAGGGGGTTGGACTAGAAGACCTCCAGGGTCTCTTCCAACTCTGTTATTCTTTTCTTCTGTTACATACGAGCCAGCCATCTGTGCCGGCAGCCCAAAAAGCCAATGCGATCCTAGGCTGCCCTTAACAGAGGGATAGAATCAAGCAAAGCCACATCCTGTGATGAGACCTTTAAGTCCATCAAATAACCACACCTGCCTATCCCAAGTCCTTGGCAAGGACCCGAGAGGCGGATAAAAATGCCAAATCCCGGCCTGAACATCTGGCTGACTGCACAACGAACCGTGACGGTAATAGACGGAGCAGACTGGAAGTCAGAACTGTTTATTCTATGCACAGCGCGGGAGTTTAAGAGGCTCAACCGTGCATGAGATAAATCTGTGTTTTCCGTTACACCTCAGGCCCGGACTTGTAAAGGCTGAAATCTTAATTATATTTCCCTGGCATTAAAAGTTCCATTGGATGTATTTCTGAGCAGACGTTAAGTTAGGATTTTTCCATATGGGCCGTTAGATAAGCTGCTCTCAGTCTCTCTCTCTCTCTCTCGCTGTCAAAGCTCTCGCCGAACCTACCGGGGAATCAAAAGAACTTCTATTGCATCATCATGGAGATGATTTACTAATAGAGACAAAAGTGCTCCAGTGACACGAAGCATGAAAGGGTTATGAAAATAAATAGGAAGTAAAGCTGGAGTAAATATGTCGCTTTTTCGGCAAGTTCAGAGGGCCTGGTTTTAAGTCAGGTGAATAAGGGGAAGGTAGAGTGGCCTTTCCAAGTTCTTGGAGAGCTGATCCATTGGAGATTTTAGCCGAGCATGGGATCCTTGGGGTTCCCTGAGCCGGATTGTTTTATTGAAGATGTTTCATGACCCAACTAGGGAACATCATCTGTGCTAGAAGGGAGTGGGGTTTGCAGGGAGGAGGAGGAGGAGGAGGAGGAGGAGGAGGAGGAGGAGGAGGAGGAGGAGGAGGAGGACGATGACTGAGGGATCCTTGGTGGTCTTTGAGTGTGGTGGTTTTCTTGCAGACGTCTCATGACCCAACTAGGGAACATCATCAGTGCTGTCTCAGTTGGAAGTTCCTTGACTGGGTATTGTTTATTCCTTGATTGTTGGTCTAATATTAAGCTTGTGTTAATCACTGTGTCAGCACTTCAACCTGCATTTACTCTAGTGCTGACATAAGAAGGAGAAGAGGCGGGCAGCTGGCAAGAGGACGCTTGACTTCTCACCTACTTATTTTCCCTGAAGATAATATCCCCTAGGAGATGAGATGGGAGGGAGGACATTCCTGGGAGCTGAAGTAGTAGATATGGGGAGAGTGATTTGGAAGAGGGCCAATGAGATGCAGAGAAATGGGGAACGGAAAGGGAAGGTTTGCGGTCAAGAAGTCAGTGTTGGCTACGCCACAATCGGGGACAGATTGTCATGCTTAATAAAATGAAAGATTTCGCCAAAGACTATTCATTTGGAAATGCAATTTATTTTATTTGAGATGACATCGAAACCTGACACACTGCTTATCTGGGTGTTGATTGCTGGTGGTGAGGTCTTTTGATCTTTCTGTTCCCTTTTTGATTCTCTCTTTTGAAAGGTGGGTAAAGGTTGTTTATCCCTATGTGCCAGTTGATGGCCGATTTGTCTGAGTGCCTGCAGGCTTCCAGGAATTCTCCAGCATTTTGGGGGGGACTTCGCTTTGTTTTAGGATGCCCACAGCTTTTAACTGAAGCTAAGGTGAGGTATGTACGTCTGTCCTGAAGGCATTTCCATCCTGTCCTCTGAATGATAGTTGGCGTTTGTGGGTTTTAACCAAAATATTCCAGGAATGAGGAACTGGAGCTGGTACCTTTCCAGTAGGAAAATTGTTCTTCACAAGCTCCTCCAAATGTGATAGATTTATATAACCTTTTCCCCCTTCTGTCAGTGTTGCACAGATCTATCCCAGAAGGTAAACTTTCAATTTGGCTTCAGACTTTCAGTTTGACATTCCGCACTGAATCAAAAATTACATCTTTGAGACATATATTGGTTTTATTCAAACAATTCCTCCCTGAAGTTCAAAGCGGCAGCTGAGGTGAAATTCCTTGCAAAGTTTATCATCGCTCAGAAGTGAAACTTTTCAATCCCGCCGGATTCTCCCTTGCTAACTGAACTTATTTGTTCTTCTATGGTGCTGTTTTTATTTTGTCCCAGAGCGAACAAAATGAGAAAAATGACCAAGGAACTTCATGGAAGAAAGAGGAAAGAAGGGAGGAAGGGAGGAGAAAGAGAGAAAAGAGAAAGGAGGGAGGGAGGGAGGAGAAAGAGAGAAAAGAGAAAGGAGGAAGGGAGGAAGGAAGGAAATATGTGGGTGAGAGCAAGGATGGATGGATGGAAGGATGGATGGAAGGAAGGAAGGGAAATGGGAAAGGTAGGGATGGAGTTTGGAGTAGGAAGGAAGGGAGTGGAGATGATGGATGGATGGAAGGATGGATGGAAGGAAGGAAGGAAGGAAGGAAGGAAGGAAGGAAGGGAAATGGGAAAGGTAGGGATGGAGTTTGAAGTAGGAAGGAAGGGAGTGGAGATGATGGATGGAAGGAAGGAACAAGGGAAGGAAGGAAGGATGGAAGGAAGGAAGGTAGGTAGGGATGGAGTTTGGAGTAGGAAGGAAGGGAGCAGAGATGATGGATGGAAGGAAGAACAAGGGAAGGAAGGATGGAAGGAAGGAAGGAAGGGAAATGAGAAAGGTAGGGATGGAGTTTGGAGTAGGAAGGAAGGGAGCGGAGATGATGGATGGAAGGAAGGAACAAGGGAAGAAAGGAAGGAAGGAAGGAAGGGAAATGAGAAAGGTAGGGATGGAGTTTGGAGTAGGAAGGAAGGGAGCGGAGATGATGGATGGAAGGAAGGAACAAGGGAAGGAAGGAAGGAAGGGAAATGAGAAAGATAGGGATGGAGTTTGGAGTAGGAAGGAAGGGAGCGGAGATGATGGATGGAAGGAAGGAACAAGGGAAGGAAGGATGGATGGAAGGAAGGAAGGAAGGAAGGAAGGGAAATGAGAAAGGTAGGGATGGAGTTTGGAGTAGGAAGGAAGGGAGCGGAGATGATGGATGGAAGGAAGGAACAAGGGAAGGAAGGATGGAAAGAAGGAAGGAAGGGAAATGAGAAAGGCAGGGGTGGAGTTTGGAGTAGGAAGGAAGGGAGCGGAGATGATGGATGGAAGGAAGGAACAAGGGAAGGAGGAAAGGAAGGAAGGAAAGGAAAGAGGGAGGGTTAGAGTAAGAAAGGGAAAGAGAGATGATGGATGGAAGGAACAAAGGGAGGAAGGGAAGGGAAGAAGGAAGGGAAAGGAGAGAGGAAGGGATGGAAGTGGGAAGGAAGGGAGGAGAGATGGACGGATCAAAGGAACAAAGAAAGGAGGGAGGGGGAAGGAAGGGATGGATCAGAGGTGGGTTTCAGCAGGTTCTGACCAGTTCTGGAGAACCGGTAGCAGAAATTTTGAGTAGTTTGGAAAACTGGTAGTAAAAAGTCTGATTGGCCCCACCCCCATCTATTCTCTGCCGCTCAAGTCCAGGCTGATCAGGAGGAAATGGGGATTTTGCAGTAACCTTCCCCTGGATTGGGGAGGGAATGGTGGTTATACAGTATCCTTCTCCTGGAGTGGGGTGGGAATGGAGATTTTACAGTATCCTTCCCCTGCCATGACCACCATGCCACACCCACCAAGCCATGCCATGCCACACCCACCAAGCCACACCCACAGAACCGGTAGTAAAAAATTTTGGAACCCACCCCTGGGATGGATGGATAGAAAAGATAGAGGGGTGGAGGTTAGAGTAGGGAGAAAGAAAGAGAGAGAAAGGGAGGAGAGATGGATGAATGGAGGAAGCCAGGAGGAAGGGGAGGGAGAGGAAGGAAGGAAGGAAGGAAGGAAGGAAGAAAGGAAGGAAGGAAGGAAGGAAGGAAGGAAGGAAGGAAGGAAGGAAGGACTCCCTGTATTGAGGCTGTAACCATGTTAATGGTTGCTTGTAACCATGCAATGTTGATATATTTTAATCTCTCTCCGTGTTGGCCATCTAAATCACAAAATATTTCCCCTAAGGAGCTTGGCATGTTGCTGTTGCAAAGAGAGCTTTTGATGAACTTCAGCTTGTTTTTGAACATCAAACAGCCTAGTTGGAGGTCGTTCTTGCTTTCTAGTTCCCCCCCCTCCTAAATTTTCACTGTTGAAGTTTTTTTTTTGGGAACGCTGCCTTTTCTGTAAACCACCCCAGCAATTTTGGAAAAGGTAAAATAAAACACACGCCCCGTTTTTCAATAACTGCATAAACGTTGCCAAGGCAAAAGATTTGTGCCAAGGGGACAATTTAACTTATGGGAAATGATTGATTGCCAAAAATGAATGCCCGTTCTAATCAAAGGTTTGGGGTCGTTGGCCCCAGTATGGATATTACGGGGGTCATAAAGTCAAATCTTGGCTTTGTAAAGTGAGTCTGGAATAGAATGGCGTGGAATAAAATGGAATGGGATGGAACCGAATAGAAAACAGGTAGCCCTCGACTTATAAGTGTTTGTTTAGTGACCGTTTGAAGCTACAATAGAATTGAAAAAAGTGACATGACCATAGAGAGACAGATAGATATAGGAAGATAGGTAGATGAGAGAGAGAGAGAGAGAGAGAGAGAAAGAGATGATAGAGATAGATAGATAGAGATGGATGGATAGATAGATAGATGATAGATAGATAGATAGATAGATAGATAGATAGATAGATAGATAGATAGATAGATAGAGATAGAGATATGGAGATAGATAGATAGATAGATAGATAGATAGATAGATAGATAGATAGATAGAGATAGAGATAGAGAAAGAGATAGAGATAGAGATAGAGATAGAGATAGAGATAGAGATAGAGATATGGAGATAGATAGATATAGATGGATGGATAGATAGATAGATAGATAGATAGATAGATAGATAGATAGAGATAGAGATATGGAGATAGATAGATAGATAGATAGATAGATAGATAGATAGATAGATAGATAGAGATAGAGATAGAGAAAGAGATAGAGATAGAGATAGAGATAGAGATAGAGATAGAGATAGAGATAGAGATAGAGATAGAGATATGGAGATAGATAGATATAGATGGATGGATAGATAGATAGATAGATAGATAGATAGATAGATAGAGATAGAGATATGGAGATAGATAGATAGATAGATAGATAGAGAGAGAGATAGATAGATAGATAGATAGATAGATAGAGATAGAGATAGAGATAGAGAAAGAGATAGAGATAGAGATAGAGATATGGAGATAGATAGATATAGATGGATGGATAGATAGATGATAGATAGATAGATGATAGATAGATAGATAGAGATAGAGATATGGAGATAGATAGATAGATAGATAGATAGATAGAGATAGAGATAGAGATAGAGATATGGAGATAGATAGATAGATAGATAGATAGATAGAGAGAGAGATAGATAGATAGATAGATAGATAGATAGAGATAGAGATAGAGATAGAGATAGAGATAGAGATAGAGATAGATAGATATAGATGGATGGATAGATAGATGATAGATAGATAGATAGATAGATAGATAGATACAGACAGACAGACAGACAGACAGACAGATAGATATATGGAGATAGATAGATAGATAGATAGATAGATAGATAGATAGATAGATAGAGATAGATAGATGATAGAGATAGATAGATAGATAGATAGATAGAGATAGAGATAGAGATAGAGATAGATAGATATAGATGGATGGATAGATAGATGATAGATAGATAGATGATAGATAGATAGATAGATAGAGATAGAGATATGGAGATAGATAGATAGATAGATAGATAGATAGAGATAGAGATAGAGATAGAGATAGAGATAGAGATAGATAGATATAGATGGATGGATAGATAGATGATAGATAGATAGATAGATAGATAGATAGATACAGACAGACAGACAGACAGACAGACAGACAGATAGATATATGGAGATAGATAGATAGATAGATAGATAGATAGATAGAGATAGATAGATGATAGAGATAGATAGATAGATAGATAGATAGATAGATAGATAGATAGATAGATAGATAGATCATGGATGGACAGAGGATGGGTGAACAAGATGATGGATGGAGATAGATAGATGATGGATGGATGGATGGACGGACGGACGGATAGATGGACAGAGATAGATAGATGATAGATAGACAGACAGACAAAGGCAGAGATGAGATGGAAACGGAGATGGAGATAGATATCAGATAATAAATGTACTTTTTAACATACAGATATATTAGCACTATAAATATTACTCCCAAGACATCGCCATAAAACAGGACGCGAAAGAACATTTAAAAAAAAAAAAAAACTCGTAGGCAAAGAGAAACTAATTTAGAAACAAATAACCATTTACACTGCCGAGATATTTTACTAAAAGCTTCTTTTCAATCGGCTGTGGCCATAGATTCATTAAATATACCCCGTCTCTCTTTTTTTTAAAGGAACGCGGATCGCCAAAGCGCCTTGCACGAGAGAGCCATTAAGCGTTCTCCATCCATCTGGCCGGCTCATTATTTAATATCGGCTGGATGTACCCCCTTTTCTCACTGTTTTAACTCTTAAGTTACAACGCCGAGAGACGTCCTTGTGCTCTTCAAACGCCGTCTGTTCCTATCAGTCGGGCTGGGCAGGTGGTCCTGAATTTACAGGCGTTTTCTCAGCAACCGTTCGAAGTTACAGGAGCTACAGGTAAGTCCTGGATTTTACAGCGGTTCGTTTAGGGACCGTTCCAAGTTACGACGGCATCGAACAAAGCGAGTTAGGACCGTTTTTTCACACCGAGGACCGTGGCAGCATTCCCTGTGGTCACCTCATCTTCGAATTCGGATGCTTGGCCACTGACTCGTATTTATGACGGTGGCCGTGTCCTGGGGGGGTGTCACGTGATCCCCTTTTGCGGCCTCCTGGCGAGCAAAGTCAATGGGGAGGAGCGGAGGAAAGCAGATTCACTTAACGACGTCCCAACAAGGAATCAGCAAGAACAGTCCCATCGATATGGAGAGGCCAAGACATTTTTATAGAAACAGAGAGAAAAACACCTGTCTCTTCTAGCACTAGCTGGGCCATGAAACATCTGCAAGAAAACCACCAGAGAGCACCAAGGACCCCACAGTCCTCCTCCTCTCCTCCTCTTCCTCCTCCTCCTCCTCTCGTTAACCCCCCTCCCTTCTGGCACTGATGATGTTACCTAGCTGGGTGATTAAACGTCTGCAAGAAAACAAGCAATTTCAGAGAGCACCAAGGACCCCACACTTCTTCCATCTCCTCCTCCTCCTCCTCCTCCTCCTCCTCCTCCTCCTCCTCCTCCTCCTCCTCCTCCTCCTCCTCCTCCTCCTCCTCCCTTCTGGCACTGATAATATTACCTAGCTGGCTGATTCAACGTCTGCAAGAAAACAAGCAATTTCAGAGAGCACCAAGGACCCCACACTTCTTCCATCTCCTCCTCCTCCTCCTCCTCCTCCTCCTCCTCCTCCTCCTCCTCCTCCTCCTCCTCCTCCTCCTCCTCCTCCTCCCTTCTGGCACTGATGATGTTACCTAGCTGGGTGATTCAACGTCTGCAAGAAAACAACCAAGCTCAGAGAGCCCCAAGGACCCCACACTTCTTCCATCTCCTCCTCCTCCTCCTCCTCCTCCTCCCTTCTGGCACTGATGATGTTACCTAGCTGGGTGATTCAACGTCTGCAAGAAAACAAGCAATTTCAGAGAGCACCAAGGACCCCACAGTTCAACCTCGAGCTACAAATCTTTCCTTCTACCGGGGTTACATTTCACAGTTTGGAAATGACAATTCCGCTGATGTAGCCTACATTTTCAGGCCAGCATCCCACTGCTTCTGGACTATGTACAGCCCAGAGCCAGACGTCCGCAGGGAGGACAACCTGGTGACGGAGAACATCTGCCGGATGTAGAAGGTCCTAAGGAACATCTGGCACGTGTGGAAGGCTGAGTCCCATGAAAAACAAGCGGGGAAAACTTCAGATAATGCAGGCCAGCCAATGATCATAATGACGATGCCCATCTTATTCATATCACATTTATTGACATCACATTTTAAAAGATTTATTAACAAATTAAAATACTATTTTATAAGGCCTTGGCAAGGCCACACTTGGAATCCGGCATCCAGTTTTGGTTGCCACGATGTAAAAAGGATTGGAGACTCTGGAAAGAGTGCAGAGAAGAGCAACAAAGAGGATTAGGGGACTGGAGGCTAAAACATACGATGAACGGTTGCAGGAATTGGGTATGTCTAGTTTAATGGCGAGAAGGACCAGGGGAGATGTGATAGCAGTCTTCCAATATCTCAGGGGCTGCCCCAAAGAAGAGGGACTCAAGCTATTCTCCAAAGCCCCTGAGGGCAGGACAAGAAGCAACGGGTGGAAACTGATGAAGGAGAGAAGCAACCTAGAACTAAGGAGAAATTCCCTGACAGTGAGAACAATTAATCAGTGGAACAACTTGCCACTAGAAGTCGTGAATGCTCCAACACTGGAGGCTTTCAAGAAGAGACTGGACAACCACTTGTCTGAAATGGTATTGGGTGTCTTGCCAGAGCAGGGGGTTGGACTAGAAGACCTCCAAGGTCCCTTCCAACTCTGTCATTCGGTTAAGAAAGGCAGAGATCACGGACGAATTTAGTTTAGCGGAGGAATCTTGAGCCCCAATTCTTAAATCTTTCTTTTTCGGGGTGAACGTTTAGGTTCCTTCGCTCCTTGCTTGAAATGTCCATCATTATGTCTCCCTCTCTCTCTCTTTCTCTCTCTCTCTCTCTCTCCCTCCCTCTTTCTTTCTCTCCTGCCATCCCTCTCTCCCTCCCCACTTTCTCCCTCCCTCTCTCTCTCTCCCCCTCCCTCCCTTTTTCCCTCCCTCTCTTTTTCTCTCTCTCCCTCTCTCCCTCACACTCTCTCCCTCCCTGTCTTTCTCTCTCCCTCCCACCCTCCCTCTCCCCTCCCTCTCTCCCCCTCCCTCCCCCTTTCCCCCCTCTCTTTTTCTCTCTCTCCCTCTCCCTCTCTCCCTCACACTCTCTCCCTCCCTGTCTTTCTCTCTCCCTCCCTCCTTCTCTCCCATCCTCCCTCTCCCCTCTCTCTCTCTCCCCCTCCCTCCCCCTCTTTTCCCCTCCCTCTCTTTTTCTCTCTCTCCCTCTCTTCCTCACTCTCTCTCTCTCCCTCTTTCTCTCTCCCTCCCTCCTTCTCTCCCTCCCACCCTCCCTCCCTCTCTCCCCCTCCCTCCCTCTCCCTCTCTTCCTCCCCCCCCCGTCTCTCCCTCCGTGCCAGTTATAACTTTATAATCCTGCCCCAATGCTTTGAAGCTTACAAGTCCATCAACAACAACACCGCCGGCGTGAAATTCTCCGCAGGCATGTGCTTTTCAGGAGCCCAGGGTTTATGTGTGTGTGTGTGTGTGTGTGTGTGTGTGTGTGTGTGTGCACACGCGTGCACATTTTGCACGGGCCTCTGTGCGTTCCTGCCCTCCTTTCCTGCGCCTTCCTCTCTCTCTCTCTCTTTTTTTTTCTCCGCACGTTACCTCTTAAGCTTCAAAGTGGAGGGATGGCAGCTTTGTGCTCTTATCTGCAAGGTGAAAGACAGTTTCCACCTCTGCCTTGGGCGAGATAATTTCCCCTTGGCCTCCTTTTCTTTAGAAGGCTGCGGCAACGTTATTTATCAATTAATTACCGGGTGGCTTATTAATTCCTCCCTTCGGAAAGGCCGGCCTTGCTCCGTATTCAGACGAAACTCATCAAGGAGAGAAGCAACTTAGAACAAAGGAGAAATTTCCTGACGATCAGAACAATTAACCAGCGGAACAACTTGCCACCAGAAGTTGTGGATGCTCCAACACTGGAAGTTTTTAAGACGAGATTGGACAACCATTTGTCTGAAGTGGTGTAGGGTTTCCTGTCTAAGTAGGAGGTTGGACTAGAAGACCTCCAAGGTCCCTTCCAGTTCTGTTCTGATTGATTGATTGATTGATTGATTGATTTCTGTTCGATTACCTGTAGGTTGTCCTAGATCTGGTTCCTGGAAAAAAGTAAAGTAAAACAAAACAAAACAACGACAACAACATGAAGCAGAACTGAGATGCCGGCAAGTGCAGGTGGGAGTTAATTGAAGCAAGGCTGAGACCCTTTTGATAATGGATAGGACACCCCTTGGTGATCAAACTGCCCTCGGACTGAACGCTCAAAGGAAAGAGTCATTACAGGTGGTTTTCTTCAGCCACATGGGCCACCTGAAAGTTTAACGTTGGCTTAAATGCAAAAATTAGGGATTATACGTTGCCAAGGTCTTGCATTAACTCCACGGGGTGTGTTGTGTTTCATTGTGAGTGACCAGCCGAGGATGCGAAGGCCAGGAGAGATGTATAAGAGCCTCGGAGGAAATTGTGCTGCTCATTTGAACATGTTGTTTATCGTTTTACGGTGTGGGCTGTTCCTCCTCATCTTTAAGGAGCAATCAGTAGCCGACTCACGCTCGATGGTTGCTTCGGGAAAGGAATGGCTCACGTTGATTTTCAAGTGGGTATTGGAAGGAAGGAAGGAAGGAAGGAAAGAAAGAAAGAAAGAGACAGAGAAAAAAAGAGAAAAAGAAAGAAAGAGAGAAAGGAAAAAGAAAGAGAAAGAAAGGAAGGAAGGGAAAGAAAGACAGAGAGAGAGAAAAGAGCAAAAAAGAAAGAAAGAGAGAAAGGAAAAAGAAAGGAAGGAATAAAGGAAGGAAGGAAGAGAAAGAAAGAGAGAGAAAAAAGAGAAAAAGAAAGAAAGAGAGAGAGAAAGAAAAAAGAAAGGAAGGAAGGAAGAGAGACAGAGAAAAAAGAAAGAAGGAGAGAAAGGAAAAAAGAAAGGAAGAAAGAAAGAAAAGGATAGAAAGAAAGGGAGACAGGGAGAAAAAAGAAAGAAAAAAGAAAAAGAGAGAGAGAGAGAGAAAGGAAAGAAAGGAAGGGAGGAAGAAAAAAGAAAGAAAGAAAAAGAAAAAAGAGACAGAGAGAGAGAGAACAAGAAAGAAAGAAGAAAGAAAGGAAAGAAAAAGAAAGAGAGACAGAGAGAGAGAAAAAAGAGAAAAGAAAGAAAAAGAAAGTAAGAAAGAGAGAAAAGCAGGAAGGTAGGAAAGAGAGAGAGGAAGGAAGAAGGAAGGAGGATGAGAGGAAGGGAGGGGGAAGGAAGGAAGAAAGAAGGGAGGAAGGAAGGAAGGAATGGAAGGAGGTAAGGAGTAAGTGAGCGAGTGAAGGAAGGAGGGAGAAAGTGAAGAAGGAATGAAGGAAGGAATCAAGTGAGAGGAAAGAAAGAAAGAGAGAGAGGAAGGAAGGAAGGAAGGAAGGAAAGAAAAAGGAAGGAAGGAAGGATAATTTTTAAGAACTTGGTGGTGGAGGCCATTAAAGAAAATTCAGAATCATGGGAACCATGAGACACCCCTTCCCCGCCCCCAAATATGCTGGCTGGGGAATTCTGGGAATTGAAGTTCCCCCTGTCTTCGAGTTGGAGAAACAAGGCTCAGTTGAGTTTCTTTGTCCAGCCCTGCGAAGGAAACCACCAAAACCGCCCCCTCCAACATCTTTAAACCCCGCAGATTAAGTCAGGCTTCATTTGCATACATTAAGCAGCTCACAGAATTATCCTTTTTGCATTTCCTGGCCTTAATTATATTTCTCATTTGGCTATCCGTCGATTCCGCAACGCCTGGCTGTGGAAGGCAGAACGGGACACGTTCCCCCACCACCACCACAAGATCGGTTTTTTATTTATTTTGTTTATTTTTTTTTCTGAAAACGAGGCAGGGAGAGGCCCATTTTCTTGGGTGCCAGGAAAACCATGATGGCTGATGTGCTGCTTTGAAAGCTCCTGATCAAAATCTGGCCCCACAAACCACTTTGAAACCATGGTCGTATATTCCCTTTGGGGCCACCGGGAGGGTGGAGTTAAAAGAGGAACCAGTCTAGAATCCCTACGTAGCCGTAAAGCAGGCCAAGCCCAATCTCTTTTGAATTCCGGAGGTAGTCCTTGACTTAGAACCACGACGGAGCCCAAAATTTCCCTCGGTAAGCAAGACGGTTGTAGAGTGAGTCTTGCCCCTTTTTGTGACTTCCTCCCCCCCCCCAGGGTTGTTAAATGAGTCAAGGCAGCTATTAAATGAATCATGTGGTCCTTCAATGAATTTGGCTTCCTCAATGGACTTTTGCTTGTGGGACGCTGGTTGCGGGGGGGTCCCTGAATTTGGATCACAGGACCGTTGGGGATCCTGAAAGGGTTGTAAGTGTGGAAGCGGTCTGAAAGTCACTTGTTTCACTTCAAATGGCCACGAAAAAGAGTTGCAAGTTGAGGACTTCCCGTATAGCCAAGTAGATCAGCAGATAGGAAGCTGGAACTGCGCTCTACAGATAGTCCTTGATTTGCAATGGGTTTGCAGTTATGATGGATGTCTTCAAAGGAGTCTGAAGAACAGTCACTAAATGGATGGTTGTAAGCTGAGGAAGGAAGGGAGGGAGGGAGGGAAAAAGGAAGGGAGGGAAGAAGGAAGGAAGGATAATGGAAGGGAGGGAGGGAGCTAGGAGAACGGAGGGAAGGAAGGAAGAAAAATGGGAGGGAGGAAGGGAGGGAAGAAGGAAGGAAAGATAAAGGGAGGGGGGAGGGGGAGGAGGAGGGAGGGAAGGAAGGAATAAAAATGGAAGGAAGGGAGAGAGGAAGGAAGGAAAGAAGGAAAGGAGAGAGAGGAAGGAAGGGAGAGAAGAAGGAAGGATAATGGAAGGGAGGGAGGGAAAGGGAGGGAAGGAAGGAATAAAAATGGAAGGAAGGGAGAAAGGAAGGAAGGAAAGAAGGAAGGAAGAGAAGAAGGAAGAGAGAGAGGAAGGAAGGAAAGAAGGAAGGAATAAAAATGGAAGGAAGGGAGAGAAGAAGGAAGGAAGAGAAGAAGGAAGGAAGAGAAGAAGGAAGAGAGAGAGGAAGGAAGGAAAGAAGGAAGGAATAAAAATGGAAGGAAGGGAGAGAGGAAGAAAGGAAGGAAAGAAGGAAGGAAGGATAATGGGAGGGAGAAAGGAAGGAATAAAAATGGAAGGAAGGGAGAGAGGAAGGAAGGAAAGAAGGAAGGAAGGAAGGGAGAGAGGAAGGAAGGAAGGATAATGGGAGAGAGAAAGGGAGGAATAAAAATGGAAGAAAGGGAGAGGAAGGAAAGAAGGAAGGAAGGGAGAGAGGAAGGAAGGAAAGAAGGAAGGAAGGGAGTATAATGGAAGGGAGGGAGGGAGAGGGAGGGAGGAAAAGAAAGGAGAGAGGAAGGAAGAAAGAAGGAAAGGGAAAGAAAGAAATGCAGAGGGAGGTAGGAAGGAAGGAAGGAGGGAGGGAGAGAAAGAAATGGAGAGGAGGGAAGGGCTGAATAAATGCTAGGAACAATTCCTAAAACATCCCCCCCCCCATTCTGGAAACCTGTCAATCACCCGAGAAGTCCCAGAGTTTTGAGCTGAGAGAAATCCGAACCGGATGAGGGAGCCGCTCATCTCTCAGCTAAGCTCTGGAAAGGCTCAAGCTGTGTCTTAAATCTGGCCGAGTTTTCACAGAACGTTTTTAATCTGGAAGACTCCAGGAAAACGTTGGCCATTTTTCGCGTTTTCTTCTTCTCGAAGCCCAAAGCTCAAAGCCCAAGGCACGCTGCAGGAAAGGGGAAGGCAGGCTGGCTTTGGGAAAGTGGCCGAGAAGAGGACGGTTGATGGGACAACCTTTGAGAAGATCCTGGAGTCAACCGGGTTGAGTTGGCCAACGACACTGTGAACTTCGTCCACACAGCTCATTTTGGAGTCGGCTCCCTTCTCCCTTTTTTACTTGGATAATATTTCAATATGTTCATAAACGCCTGTTGGCAGGGCAAGAAGCCATCATGGATGGAAACCAATCAAGGAGAGAAGCTACCTGGAACTAAGGAGAAACTCCCCGACAGTGAGGTGGAACAAATTACTTTCGGAAATTATGGAGGCTCCATCACTGGAGGTCTTTAAGAAGAGACAGGACCAGAGGATGAGCCACTTATCTGAAATGGTATAGGCAAGGGGTTGGAATAGAATAGATGACCTATCTACAAGGTCCCTTCCAACTCCCTTCCCTTCCCTTCCCTTCCCTTCCCTATTCTATTCCATTCCATTCCATTCCCTCTCCTCTCCTCTCCTCTCCTCTCCTCTCCTCTCCTCTCCTCTCCACTCCCCTCCCCTCCCCTGTTCTGTTCTGTTCTGTTCTGTTCTGTTCGGTTCCGTTCCGTTCCGTTCCCTCTCCTCTCCTCTCCTCTCCTCCCTTTCCTTCCACTCCAAATTCTCTTCTCTTCTCTTCTCTTCTCTTCTCTTCTCTTCTCTCTTCTCTTCTCTTCTCTTCTCTTCTCTTCTCTTCTCTTCTCTTCTCTTCTCTTCTCTTCTCTTCTCCCCTCCCCTCCTCTCCCCTATCTTATCTTATCTTATCTTATCTTATCTTATCTTATCTTATCCTATCTTATCCTATCTTATCCTATCTTATCCTTAATTCTCTGTTCTGTTTTCATTCTGTTCTATTCTATTCTATTCTATTCTATTCTATTCTATTCTATTCTATTCTATTCTATTCTATTCTATTCTATTCTACTCTATTCTTTTCTATTCTATTCTTATTCTGCATTGTTCTCTTCTCTTCAATTCTCTTCTCTTCTCTTCTCTTCTCTTCTACTCTTATTCTGCATTATGTTCTCTTCTCTTCTCTTCTCTTCTCTTCTCTTCTCTTCTCTTCTCTTCTCTTCCCTTCCCTTCTCCTCTCCTCTCCTCTCCTCTCCCCTCCCCTCCCCTCCCCTCCCCTCAATTCTAATTCTAATTCTAATTCTAATTCTAATTCTAATTCTAATTCTAATTCTAATTCTAATTCTAATTCTAATTCTAATTCTAATTCTAATTCTAATTCTAATTCTAATTCTAATTCTAATTCTAATTCTACCTCCAAGATCCCTTCCAGCTCCATTCTGATGAATTAAACCCTGATGGGCGGAAACAGGTGAATCTCCTCTACCCAGGTAGCCACGTACCTAGGGACACACCTGCCTCCTGCCTTTGCTTCTACAGAGGAGCCACCTGCCTCCTCCCAGGAAGGGGCCTCTTTCAAGTGCCAGGCAGACATCCCCGAGTTGCCATCAATCCTTCCGGCAAAGCTTTAGTTCAAACAAGGGGAGGGGGCACCTTCCCCACTCACCAGGTGGCTGGGTGACACTCCAGAGAAGTCAAGAGGCCCTTCTGTCCCTCTACGCGTCATCCTTCGGTCCGCGCTTATGAATACGAAGAAGACATATGAACGGAAGCAGCCATCCATCTTCTCGAGATGGTCGCTCGCCTTCCAGGCAGCGGAGAGAGAGTTGAAGATTGTAGGGCTGGGAATAGCTAGCTTTAACCCGATATTATCTGGTTTGAAAGAATCTACAGAATAACAGAGTTGGATTCGAAGGGACCCTGGAGGTCTTCTAGTCCAACCCAGAGGTGTTATTCAGCCGGTTTGGACTGGGTCTCCTGAACTGGTAGTGGAAATCACGGGTGGGCCTGCATGGAAGGCATGTGCATGAGCAAAGCACATGCACAGAAGGCAGGTGCGTGCGAGAACTGGGCGCGTGCGAGCACAAAGTGAGCAAGCGCGTGCAGGGCGAACTGGTAGTAACATCAAATGAAACCCACCACTGCTCCACCCATTGCTCAGGTAGGAAAACCTATAAAGGTCGTCCTCAATTTACGACCACCATTGGCCCCCCAGAATTTCCGTTGTTAAGCGAGACACTTGTTTCTTTCTTGCCACTGAAGTTGTGGAGGCTTCATCGCTGGAAGCTTTTCAAGAAGAGACTGGACTGCCCTCTGTCAGAAACGGTGTAGGGCAGTGATGGCTAACCTTTTTGCCATCGCGTGCCAGGAGGGGTGGGGAGTGGGGGAGGTTCGTGCGTGCGTGTGCTCACACCCATAATTCTATGCACCCTGCCCTGCACATGCACGCGCAACCCCCCCCCCCGCTTCCGGCACGCGATGGCCCGGTAGGCCCGTTTTTCTTTCTCACCTGGCTCCAGATCCTCTCTATGCATCTGGGGAGGGTGAAAACAGCCTTCCCCACCCCTTTGGAGGCTCTCTGGAGGCCTGAAACAGCCCATTTGGACAGGAAGTGACGCTTTTTGCTGTCCCCAGCCTCCAGAGACTCCTAGAAAGGCCTTCCCCATCCCCCACAGGCCCTCCGGAGACAGGAAACAGTTTGTTTCCCTACTTCTGGTGGGCACAGAAGGCCCGAAAATCAGCTGGCCGGCGCGAGCATGCGTGCCACAGCTGAACTGGTGTGCCCACTGATATGGCTATGCGTGCCACCTGTGGCACGCGTGCCATGGATTCGCCATCATGGACCTACAAGGTCCCTCCCAACTCCGCTATTTTGTTATTTGTTAAGTGAATCGCTGCGGTTGTTCAATTACAATTCGCTGCGGTTGTTCAATTACAATTCGTCGTGAAGCGAACCTGGCTCGCCCCATTGACTTGGCTTGTCAGAAGGTCGCAAAACGGGGATCACACGACGGCGGGAAAGTGCAACCGTCATAAATATGAGTCAACTGCCAAGTGTCTGAAGCTTGATCACGTGACTGTGGAGGATGCTGCAACGGTCATAAGTGTGGAAAACAGTCATTTGCAGTGCTGTTGTCACTTTGAACAGTCAGCAAATGAACTGTTGTAAGTCGAGGACTACCTATACCATTCCCAGACAAAGAGATTCTCCAATCTAAACCTCCAGTGATGGAGCACCCATAACTTCTGGTGGCAAGCAGTTCCATCTATTCATTGTTCTCACGGTCAGGAAAATTTTTAGACTTCCATGTTTCTGTCTTTGAGGCCTCTCATTTTTGTGGTTCACCCACAGTCTCTGCTACCGTTTCGCCCGAACCGGTTTAAACCAACTGAATACTACCACTGAACGGATGGAAACTAATCAAGGAGAGATGCAACCTAGAATTAAGGAGAATTTCTTTTTTTAAATTAGATTTATATGCCGCCCTTCTCCAGAGACTCAGGGCAGCTTACAATGCATTAAGCAATAGCCTTCACCCCTTTGTATATTTATACAAAGTCAGCTTATTGCCCCCACAAACTGGGTCCTCAATTTACCTACCTTTGAAAGGATGGAAGGCTGAGTCAACCTTGAGCCTGGCGAGATTCGAACTTGCAATAATTGCAGACAGCTGAATGTTAATAACAGGCTTTTAGTCTGTTGAGCTATCCAGGCTTCCTGCAAATTTCCTGCACAGATTGCTTATCTCCTCCTGGGAATGACCAGATAAGGTTTTATGGATTTGTGCGATATATTGTTAGGCTTATGCATCAGGCAGCTTCGCAAGGACTCCAAGCTAGGTCCCTGTTTGACCCCTTCCTCCTGCATATCAGTTTCCCATTCATCAGAATTGGGATTTGTCCAGCACAGAGACCCACAGATTCCTATTTTTCCCAAGCGAGGTGACATTATAGGACAAGCAGCCAAATGTTAAAATATACTCTGATATCATTAAGATGGCCCATGTCTGTTTTTGCAGCCTCCTTCCCAAATATCTCACATTTGTCATCCTTCCTTCCTGACTTCCACCCGTTCACAATTCTCATTTCCAGCAACCTCACTGAAAAGCTACAAATCCACAACGTAATAATTAAGAACAAAATTATACGGGACGACGAGATTAGAACAAGAGAATAATTGCATTATCTGTGTGTTGTGTGCGCGAATATATATACGCAAACATTCGCAATAACATTAAAGCTGCATTATTAAAGCACAATGTAATAATGATGGGTGTATTACAACACTAGTCATTTTTCGTTACAGGTAATAACAATAACGCCAATATAATAGTATCAAATGTACGGCTGCAGTAACAACGGAATACCTGGGATGCAAAATCAACAAAGGAGGAAAAAAACAAGAGGCAAAAATGGAAAATTGGACTGGAAAATAAGAGCAGGAAGCTGGGATCAGATGCAAGCCAGCTCGAACAAGTGAAAGGAAAAGTAGCTGAAAGAACGAGAAGACGAAATAATACCTAATCGAGAAACACCCCTTAGAAAGAAGGAAGATCAATGAAGCCTTGGAAATAATAAAGCACAAAATAACACAAGAACAAGAAGATCAGCAGGTTCAAAGATCGAAATGCACACCACGGATGGTCCTTGATTTATGACAGGTTGTGTTGTAGTCTGCCAGCAGCCTGCGGAGCTGGCAGTAGAGTCGGACAGTGAGGAGGCTGGGGAGGAACATGGGCCAGTCCTGGAGATTGGGGAAGGCTCGGATGAGGGCTCTGCGTTGGAGGCAGAGATGGGGCCAGGGCCATTGGGGAGTGAGGTGCGGACTCCGGAGCCCCCAGAGTCGGACATCAGAGAGGCAGAGGAACAGGAGGAGCCTGTTCCTAGTGGACGCATGTGCAGAGCTGCCAGAAGGCAAGAGCAGCTAAAGCAAAAGGGACGACTCAGGAGTAAGGCCAGGAGATGATTGGCCCCTCCCATAAGGCTTAAAAGAGAAACAGAGGCATTTGGGCCTTTTGCAGGAAGGCAACGTTGCTAACTCTGTTTCCAGTTGGCATCTCTTGTTTGTTTCTGAACTTTGTGGGGCTTTGCCAAGTAAGGCCTTTGGCAGGGTGCCGAAGAAGACAAAGGCTGGTGATTATCCCGAAGGACTTCTTCTGAAGGCCTTGTTTTGCAACTAATTGGGACTCAGCTGGGAATGAACGTAATTCTCAGCTGTTACAATAAAATAGGTTTTTTTGGGACTAATTGTGTCTTGTAATGACTCAGTAAGCCTAGGTCACAACAGGTTGATTAGTGACCATTGGAAGTTATAATGGACCTCTGCAGGGGTACTTAGAATATAGAAAAGAATATAGAATAACAGAGTCAGAAGGGACCTTGGAGGTCTTCTAGTCCAACCCTCTGCTCAGGCAGAAAACCCTACATCGTTTCAGGCAGGTGGTTGTCCAATCTCTTCTTGAAAAAAACCTGCAGTGATGGAGCCCCCGCAACTTCTGGTGGCAAGCAGTTCCACTGGTTAATTGTGTCAGGAAATTTCTCCTTGCTTCTAGGTTGCTTCTAGTTTCCATCCGTTGCTTCTTGCCCAGCCTTCAGATGCTATGGTGAATAATTTGACCCTCTCTTCTTTGGGGCAGCCCCTCAAATATTGGAAGACTGCTATCCTGTTACCCCTGGTCCTTCTCTTTCTGAATTTTGGTCATCTGACCGCCCCCCCCCCATGGATGCTGCAACGGTCATCAGCGTGAGTCAGTTGTCAAGCTTCCGAATGTAAATCATGTGAACCTGGGGAGGCAGCAACAGTTGTAAGTGTGAAAAACGGTCCTAAATCCCTTTTTTCCCCCCAGCGCCATTGTAACGTCAGACGGTCACTCAACGAATTGTTGCAAGTCGAGGGCTACCTGCCTAGGAAGAATCTCCAATGTCGATCGAATCAAAAACATGCCTCTCCATCGATGGAGAGACTGCAGGGAACTATGTGACTCGGTGACCGACTGCAAACGATTGGCTTAACAACCTTGGCAGAAGAGGTCGTAAAATTGGGCACGATTCCCTCATCAACACCTTTGTGTTGTGGCCTGTTGGCCGCCGGCCACTCCAGCAGCCGAATCAGAGGAGGAGGAGGAGGAGGAGGAGGAGGAGGAGGAGGAGGAGGAGGAGGAGGAGGAGGTGGAGGTGGTGGTGTGGGAGTCAGGGCCAGCATCAAGGCAACTTGAGAGCTCCGAGGGGGAAGAAGGAATGGAATGGAAGAAGGAGCTGGCAGAGAGAGAGAGAGAGAGAGGGAGAGAGAGAGAGAGGCGGAGCCTGGGCCGTCCGTCAGCCCTCCAATGGAGAGTCAACAGCCCCCAGGTCTGGAGGCGGCTGATGAGGAAGAGGAGGAACGGCTGGGTCCAGTGCCTGAATGCACAGAAGGCAAGAGGAGAGGAGAGCAGTGGAAATCTATGGGCCGGTCCTTGGGACGGAAGAGCCACTGCTGCTAACGAAGCCCTACTCTAGCTCCGGGGATAAAAGGCAGGGGGCGAAGATGGGACAGACAACTATTCATCTTCCGGCTGGACTTGTTAACTGGCATAGAGAGAGAAACCTTTTGCTGGCACTACTAATAAAGTAATCTTTGAGTAACTACAGAGGCTTTGTCGTGTTTGGGGAGATGGATTAAAACACTTTGCTTGGCAATGGAAATCCTGGTGGCAAATTTTGGTCGTATGTAGAGGACCATCTGGAGTCTACATTATTTTCAAGCAGCTTCCCTTTCCGTTTTCATTGGTGTGTTCCCTATTTCCCTTTCTCTCTGGCATTATTAAATCGTCTTGCAAGGCGGTTGCAACTTTTAACTGATTGCAGGTCATCGCATTTTTATTTTAACCGATAGATTGTTTTATCAGAGGGATTCTGACAAGACGGCGATGGGTTTTATTTCTGTGTTTATTGTTATGTTATCTTGGGAGCTATTAGCTATTAGGGTGTATAATACATCCGAGGAAGGAAAGAAGGAAGGAGGGAAATAAAGGGATGGATAGAATGAAAAGCGCATGAAGCAGTGTGGGATTAAAAAAAAAAATTACTACCGGTTCTGTAGACGTGGCTTGGTGGGCATGGCTTTGTGGGTGTGGCAGGGGAAGGATACTGCAAAATCTCCATTCCCACCCCACTCCAGGGAAAGGATACTGAAAAATCCCCATTTCCTCCTGATCAGCTGGGACTCGGGAGGCAGAGAATAGATGGGGGCGGGCCAGTCAGAGGTGGTATTTACCGGTTCTCCGAACTACCCTGTTTTCCCAAAAATAAAACCTCCCCTGATAATAAGCCCAATCGGGCTTTTGAGAGCATGCACTAAAATAAGCCTCCACCCTGAAAATAAGCCCTCCCCGAAAATATTTAAATGCAGAGCTGGAAATCAGGTAAGATGGCCATCTTGTTCCACGCGCCCCAAAATAATAAGATCTCCCCGAAAATAAGGCCAAGCGCTTATTTTGGGGTTCAAAAAAATATAAGACGGGGTCTTATTTTCGGGGAAACACAGGTACTCAAAATTTCCGCTACCGGTTCTCCAGAACTGGTCAGAACCTGCTGAATGCCACCTCTGACATGAAGTATTAGTACCACTTTGTAAAGCCTTAGTAAGGCCACACTTGGAGTACTGCATCCAGTTTTGGTCACCACCTTACAAAAAAAGAGATTGAGACTTTGGAAAAAGTGCAGAGAAGATCAACTAAGACGATTAAAAGGCCTGGAAACTAAAACATTCTGTCAAGTTTCCGAAAGATGCCCGAATTAATTCATGAGCCATGATCCAAACTTCAAAGGAAATATAGTCATTGATTAGGAGCAACATTCCGGCAATACTTGGATGCCGTTAGGACTGATCCCACGTAGATTTACGTTCCCCTATGACCCTGTCTCTCCCCTCCTCTCTGGCCATGTCATAAATCACATTCTCCAATTAACCACTTTGGCTGGCTGTGAAACCTAACACCCTCCTTCTGATTGCGGTCAGGAAGAATGTATGGAATGCACTTCAGTTCTCCCTCCCTCCTGCTCATGGCAACTTGAAAGCTTTGCAAGTTGACACATACAGTATGAAGGACGGTTGCAGGAACTGGGCATGTCTAGTTTAATGACGAGAAGGAGTAATAAAATGAAATGAAATGAAAAATGACTAGGGGAGACATGATAGCAGTCTTCCAATATCTCAGGGGCTGCCCCAAAGAAGAGGGAGTCAAGCTATTCTCCAAAGCCCCTGAAGGCAAAACAAGAAACAATAGATGGAAACTAATCAAGGAGAGAAGCAACCTGGAATTGAGGAGAAACGTCCGAACAGTGAGGACAATTAACCAGTGGAACAGGATTTGTCTACACAAGGGATGTCCAATCATGGCACCTTTAAGATCTGCGGACTTCAATTCCCAGATTTTGGGCTCTGTTGTGGCCATAAACCGAGGATGTGGATGTGTTGGTGGGTGAGTGAAAAACCTTTTGGTTTTGGGTTCCCCCCCCCCAACAGTTTAGAAAGGGAGGCACAGGATGCGCCAATCCATCTAAATTCCCTGCCAGGATGAGATTACAGAGTCCAGGCGAAGAGGCGAGCCTTTTATTATGTAGATGGAGGTTAAGGAACTAAAAGAAAGTGGAAGACAATTAGAGAAAGAGGGGAGGGGGAAAAAAATACAATATATAAATATCATGACTCCTGCAGGCTTTAATTCCGAAGCTCGCTTCTTCTCCGGAGGAACAAATGCAGGCACATAGATACACATCACACGCACGATATAAGTAGAACAAAAACAGGGCCCTGGCCTGAATGCAAAAATGCACCTCAGAACAATCCCTAAAACGAAAAGATCCCTCCAGCTCTTTCAATTTCTGATTTTTTTTTCCTCCCCAGCCCGGGTTCATTTTCTTATCGTGGCTTAACTAAGCCAGGTTGGAAAGAGGTGTCAATCATAAACCGGCAATAAATCAGATGCAAAATGGGACTCCTCCCCAACCCACTTTTTGAAGGGGTGTATCATACACATGGGGTGTATGATTTGTCTGGACAATGATTTGTCTATACCAGGGATGTGCAAACATGGCGTCTTTTAAAATAAACAGTAACAGAGTTGGAAGGGACCTTGGAGGTTATCCAGTCCAACCCCCTGCTCATGCAGTGTTGTGGCTCCGTTGCCTGAGCCTGGGCTATCGACAGATGCAGACTCTGAGAGTGAGGGAGAGGAGTTGGCAAGGCCTCCCTCTCCAGGACCCTCCTCTCTGGCAATGCCTCCGGAGGACACCGAAGGCCAAAAGATAGGCCCAGAGCCAAGCACGTCTCCGCAGCCACAGGTGGACAGCGACGAAGGAGATAAGTGCTGGCTGGATCCTCGACAGCGGCGCAGGGAGAAGCGTGCGCAGCAGAGGGGAAGGCGTGCCAGAGATTAGCTGAGTCACTGGACCACACCCCACAGGGTATATATGTGGGTGTGGTGGCCGGCTCAGTTTGTGATGAGAAAAAACTAGAAATAATCCATGATCTCTGCGTTACTGGACTTCTGCCTGCCTTGTCGGACTGCATTTGGACTAATCCTTGTATTGCTGAAACTTTGCCTGCTTTATCGGAATGCCTGCAGTCTAATCTTTGTTTTGTGTGAGTAAAGTCTGAATTGGCAGCTAGCCACTGGGTTGCTGCCAGCTTTATCGTCAAAGACTTTGTCATGTGGCTTATTAACTCCGGGCCGTCTGTGGGGGTGCGTGTGTGGGACGGGGACAGAACACGCAGGAGATCTGTACTAGGGATTCGAACCGCCAAACTGCCGACCTTTCTGATCGACAAGCTCAGTGTCTTAGCCACTGAGCCGCCTAGGTTGGGAGGATAAATGTGTGGATTTCAATTCCCAGAATTCCCCAGCCAGCACAGCTGGCTGGGGAATTCTGGGAGTTGAAATCCACCAGTCTTCAAGTTGTCAAGGTTGGATTCCTTTGCTTTAGAGACCGGCTGGTTCAGGCTAGACTTCTCGAGATTTCTGTAAATCTTTCCAGTCTGACCTTGGGAGGAAATGTTTCTCCCCTCAACCCCTTTACTCCAAGGATCAGACCTGCCGAGGATTGCAAATAAAATAATGCCAGCTTGATGCTTATTACTTGCTTGAATAAGCTCTCGAGTTTCAGAATTAATTGCAGAGCTGAGATTTGAAATATTACTGGGACCGCCTGGGTGCTGTTAGCAGCCCCCCCCCCACGGATCACCCGCTTAGTTTTCTCCCTCTTCCTCCCCCTCCATCTCATTTCCTTCCTCCTCCTCCTTTTCCTTTCCCCGTTCTCCTTCATCTCCTTCTCCCCTCCTCTTTCTCCTTCTCCTTCTCCTTTTCCTCCCCTCCTCCTCCTCCTCCCTCCCTTCCCCATTCTCCTTCATCTCCTCCTCCTTCTCTTTCTCCTTCTCCTTCCTCTTCCTCCCTTCCCCACTCCTTCATCTCCTTCTTCTCCTCCTTCTCTTTCTCCTTCTCCTTCCTCTTCCTCCCTTCCCCACTCCTTCATCTCCTTCTTCTCCTCCTTCTCTTTCTCCTTTGCCTTCCTCCTTCTCCTCCTCACCCATTCTCCTTCTCCTTCTCCTTTCTCCTTCTCCTCCTCTTCTTCCCTTGCCCATTCTCCATCTCCTTCTCTTTCTCCTTCTCCCTCCTCATTTTCCTCCTTCTTCTTTTCTTCCTCCTCCTCCTCTTCCCCACTTCCCATCCTCCTTCATCTGCCCTCTTCCTCCTCTTTCCCTTCCTCCTCCTCTTCCTTTTATCCTGATTGCTGCAGCACAATTCTGATGCCATCAAGCAAAACCATCAGTCCCTGATCTCCCGGATGCTGAAATCAATCAGGGATTTCTCCACTGGCCCAGCCACCTTCCCCAATCATTCTTGCTCAAACGGGAAGGGGTGAGATTCCTCTCCTGCCATCCTATGAGAATCATGGCAGGGAAAGGAAACCACGGAGTCCATCCGGCTCTTTAGGCATCCCAGCACAGAACGCAGGAGCTCCAGGTGTGGGAAGGGTCTCTGGCACACTCATTGATTAGGACCAGCATAGCAATTCTCTCTCTTTCCCCCCCCTCTTCATCCTATTAGTTCTAGTTATTGTCAGGCAGGAAAGATGAGGCCCACAAGTGAAAGTCCAATTAAACTGATTTATTGCTCTTTATGCCTACACAGACGTTTTGGTAACTAAGGATTAGCACTTGCTTTGTAACTAACAATTAGCACTTCCCTGGTAGAGAAGGGTCCAAAGAATTCGAGGGAGGTTCACTTGCGACTACGTAAGGATTCTAGGCTGATGCCCCTTTTAACTCCACACCCAGGTTCTGCCACTCCTTCTACATTTATCTACAGGGTTTGTTTTCAATTTGTTTCCAAAGGTGAAGAGGTGAATTTCACACAGGAGGACCCTGGTATTTTCACAAAAAATATTCACAGAGGTTGGACTAGAAGACTTCCAAGATCCCTTCCAACTCTGTTATGATGCAGAATGCCTAATGGGCTGTTGAAGATAGATAGATAGATAGATAGATAGATAGATAGATAGATAGATAGATAGATACTGAGAGATGAATGATAGATAAAATAGATAAGAGAGAGAGAGTGAGAGAGAAGGTTAGATGGAGATGGATAGATGGATAGATGGATGGATGGATGGATAGATAGATAGATAGATAGATAGATAGATAGATAGATAGATAGATAGATAGATAGAGATATTCTGAGAGATGGATGATAGATAAAAGAGATAAAAGAGAGAGAGAGAAGGTTAGATGGAGATAGATGGATAGATGGATGGATACAGATATAGATAGATATACTATAGATATAGATATAGATATGGAGGGAGGGAGGGAGGGACAGATAGATAGACAGATTGATGATAGATGATAGATAAAATAGATTATATATAGAGAGAGAGGTGGACAAATAGACAGATAGACAGATATATATATATATATATAGAGAGAGAGAGATGATAGACAGACAGACAGATAGACAGACATAGATAGAGATAGATAGATAGAAATAGATGAGAGAAAGAGATAGACAGACAGACAGACAGATAAAGATACAGTATAGATGATAGAGAAAGAGATGATAGACAGACAGATAGAGATAGATAGAGATAGATAGAGATAGAAATAAATAGATGATAGATAGATAGATAGATAGAGATGATAGACAGAGAGACAGACAGACAGACAGACATAGATAGAGATAGATAGATAGAGATAGATGAGAGAGATAGAGATGGAGAGACAGCTACAGATATAGATGATAGAGAGAGAGAGATGATAGACAGACAGACAGATAGATAGAGATAGATAGAGATAGATGATGGAGAGAGAGAGAGATGAGAGAGAGAGATGATAGACAGACAGACAGATAGATAGAGATAGATAGAGATAGATGATGATAGATAGATAGATGATAGATAGATAGATATAGAGAGAGAGATGAGAGAGAGAGATGATAGACAGAGAGACAGATAGATAGAGATAGATAGAGATAGATGATGGAGAGAGAGAGAGAGATGAGAGAGAGAGAGAGATGAGAGACAGACAGACAGATAGATAGAGATAGATAGAGATAGATGATGATAGATAGATAGATGATAGATAGATAGATATAGAGAGAGAGAGGAGAGAGAGAGATGATAGACAGAGAGACAGATAGGTAGAGATAGATATAGATGATGATAGATAGATAGATGATAGATAGATAGATAGATATACAGAGAGAGATGAGAGAGAGAGATGATAGACAGAGAGACAGACAGATATATATATATATATATGGATCGATCGATCGATGGATGCAGAGAGCGAGCGATTCCTCACTGACTTGCAAAACTTCTTGCTTCCACCCTTCGCAGGATGTTGTTGCAGTTCAAAGTTGTGCGTGGCGCATTTCACTCTGTGAATTCTTCCAAATTCTACGGGGTTTTTTTTTGTTTGTTCTGCCTTTCCTTAATGAGGCCATCCGCTTTTCTCATTCTGCCTTTACGGCCCTCCAAACCTGCTCGCACGGCGTCCGCCTTCTCTTAAAACCATCTTAAACAAAGATTCTTCCCGGGTGGCCATCTGTCGAAGTCTTCATTCTTATCAGAACCCCTTCAGTCAAACCACAACGCTTTCCTTGGAAAAAAAGAAAAGAAAATAAATTCAAACCAGGCTTGTTAATTGCACTCGGTTCCCAGCTTATTGGGGGAAAATGTGCCGAGTTTGGGAAAAAGCCGCTGCGTGTCCCATCAACACAGACGGTCGGTATTTGTCCCCGAAACATCAAATGCAGGTAGTCCTCGACTTACGACCACAATTGGGCCCCCACACATTCCTGTTGCTAAGCGAGACATTTGTTCAGCGATTTTTTAAACCCATTGTACGACCTCCCTTGCCCCCCGTTGTTAAGTGAATCGTTCCGGGGGTGGTTAAGTGAGTAAGATGGTTGTTAAGTGAATCTGGTTCCTGCATGGATTTAGCCCGTCAGAAAGTCGCAAAAGGGAATCCAGTAACCCCCGAGGCACTGTAACCGTCGTAAATGTGAGTCAGCTGCCTGGCGTCTGAATTTTGATCCCGTGACCGTGGGGCCTCCGCAATGGTTGTTAAGTGTGAAAAGGGTCCCTTTTGTCAATGGCGTTGTAAACTTTGAATGGTCACTAAGTGAACTGTCGTAAGTCGAGGACTACCTGTACAGAAAAGAGTTGGCGGAGGAAACCAAAGCACGCTTCCTCCTGGTTTCCCCAGACCTCAGAGGTTCTTCTAAAACAGGGATTCCCAATCTTGGCTGATTTAAGACCTGTGGACTTCAACTCCCAGAATCCCCCAGCCAGCATCTTAAAGTTGCTGAAATGCAGAATTTGGGTTCCAGAAAACGGAAAACGGAGAATTAGGACCATACTTGAAGGATGGGAGCCAAAAACCTAGGCAGAGCGAGGGAAGTCAAAGGCTGAGACCCAACGTTGTGATTTATTTTACGCATTTGTATCCCAGCTTTATTATTTTTTTAAAAAAATAACTCAAGATGGCGAACGTATTTAATAGTCCTTCCTCCTATTTTCCCTACTACTACAACAACAACAACCGTGTGAGGTGGGTTGGGTGGAAGAGGACT
The DNA here is from genome assembly GCF_059756535.1 of Pantherophis guttatus. NCBI lineage: Eukaryota > Metazoa > Chordata > Lepidosauria > Squamata > Colubridae > Pantherophis > Pantherophis guttatus. Next base: position 2,817,806 of record NC_142070.1, read on the forward strand.
GGCCCAAAGTCACCCAGAAATCTTTCATGCTTAAGCTAGGACTTGAACTCACTGCCCCCTGGTGATTGGCCCAAAGTCACCCAACTAGCTTTCATGCCTAAAGCAGGACTAGAACTCACCGTCTCCTGGTGATTGGCCCAAAGTCACCCAACTAGCTTTCATGCCTAAGGCAGGACTAGAACTCACCATCTCCTGGTGATTGGCCCAAAGTCTCCCAGCCAGCTTTCATGCCTAAGGTGGGACTAGAACTCACCGTCTCCTGGTGATTGGCCCAAAGTCTCCCAGTCAGCTTTCATGCCTAAGGTGGGACTAGAACTCACCGTCTCCTGGTGATTGGCCCAAAGTCACCCAACTAGCTTTCATGCCTAAAGCAGGACTAGAACTCACCGTCTCCTGGTGATTGGCCCAAAGTCACCCAACTAGCTTTCATGCCTAAGGCAGGACTAGAACTCACCATCTCCTGGTGATTGGCCCAAAGTCTCCCAGCCAGCTTTCATGCCTAAGGTGGGACTAGAACTCACCGTCTCCTGGTGATTGGCCCAAAGTCTCCCAGTCAGCTTTCATGCCTAAGGTGGGACTAGAACTCACCGTCTCCTGGTGATTGGCCCAAAGTCACCCAGCCAGCTTTCATGCCTAAGGCAGGACTAGAACTCACCGTCTCCTGGTGATTGGCCCAAAGTCACTCAGCCAGCTTCCATGCCTAAGGTGGGACTAGAACTCACTGTCTCCTGGTGATTGGCCCAAAGTCACCCAGCCAGCTTCCATGCCTAAGGTGGGACTAGAACTCACTGTCTCCTGGTGATTGGCCCAAAGTCACCCAGCCAGCTTTCATGCCTAAGGTGGGACTAGAACTCACCGTCTCCTGGTGATTGGCCCAAAGACATCCAGCCAGCTTTCATGCCTAAAATGGGACTAGAACTCACCGTCTCCTGGTGATTGGCCCAAAATCACCCAGCCAGCTTCCATGCCTAAGGCGGGACTAGAACTCACCATCTCCTGGTGATTGGCCCAAAGTCTCCCAGCCAGCTTCCATGCCTAAGGCGGGACTAGAACTCACCGTCTCCTGGTGATTGGCCCAAAGTCACCAGGCCGGTTTTTATGGGATTGGCTGGGGAATTCTGGGAATTGAATTCCACACATCTTAAACTTGCCAAGGCTGAGGACAGATGGAAGTATTTAATCCCCCCAATTTGAATACTTTCCTAGTTATTTGCACATTAAGTTTCCCCTGCAGGTGTGATGCAAAGCGATTAGGTGTTCACTACAGTTTTTCGTGATGGGTGATATAACTGTGCCAATGCCATATGGTGAGGCATCACAAGCCAACATCATTAGAAAAACAGGTTATAATGAGTGAGCTCCATGTTAAATGTCCCATTTATATATATATCTGTTTTGTTTTAACAAGAATAACGGAGTTGGAAGGGACCTTGGAGGTCTTCTAGTCCAACCCCTTCTCGAGCAGGAGACCCTATACTAGTAATGGCTAACCTTTTTGCTATCGCGTGCCAGGAAGGGGGATATTCGTGCGCGCATATGCCCACACGCATAATTCTATGCGCCCCACCCCATGCATGCATACGTGACCCCCCCCTCTCCCCACCATTCCTGGCACGCGATGGCCCGGTAAGCCCATTTTTCTTTCTCACCTGGCTCCAGATCCTCTCTATGCATCTGGGGAGGGCGAAAACAGCCTTCCCAGACCCTCCGGAGGCCCGAAATGGCCCGTTTCCCGACTTCCGGTTGGACAGGAACTGACTTTTTTTGTTTGCTCCAGCCTCCAGAGACTCCTAGAGAGGCTGAGCTGGCGTGCCAGGCGACATGCCTCCGTGTGCCACCTGCGGCACGCGTGCCGTAGGTTTGCCATCACGGCCCCTATACCTTTCCAGACAAGCTTCTCTTCTTGAAGACCTCCAGTGATGGATCACCCACAACTTCCGGTGGCAAGCTGTTCCACTGGTTAATTGTTCTCACTGTCAGGAAATTCCTCCTGAGTTCAATTCCCAGAATTCCCCGAGCCACATTGCTTTAAGATTTCGTTCAGGTTTCAATTTTTCCCCATGCTGGCTGGGGAATTCTGGGAGTTGAAGTCCACACGGTTTAAAGTTGACACGGGTCAGGAATCCGCATGTTTGACAAGTGACTATCCGGCCTCTTTTCTGAAGAACTTTAGTAAATGAGAACTTACCAATTAGCAAACCTGAATTAAAACAGGGATTGGAGCTGTGACATTTCCATGACAACTAACATTTTCTTCCTATACTTGCAAATTAGCGATGGGGCTGCAATGTGTAACTCTCAGTCTCGCAAATTCCCTTCTGTTGTGTGGGAATAAATCTCCCCGAAACACCTCTTGCTTGGTTATTATAGTAGTCCTGGACTTACAATAATTCATTTAGTGACCGTTTGGAGTTACGACGACCCTGAAAAAAGTGATTTTTTTAATCACCATTTTTCACATTGATGACTACATTTGGTCACGTGGACAAAATCCGGATGCTTGGCAATCGACTCGTATTCATGACGGTATCAGTCGTGATCCCCTCTGGCGACCTTCTGACGAGCAAAGTCAAGGGGGAAGCCAAGATTTCACTTAACAGCTGTGTGCGACTCACTTAACAACTTCAGTGATTCGCTTAGCAACGGCGTCGAGAAAGGTCGCAAAATGGGGCAAAACTCGCTTAACCAGGGTCTCGTTTTTCAAGGGAAATTTTGGGCTCCGTTGCAGTTGTAAGTTGAGGGCTATTTGTACAATGCAGAGTTATAGATAACGGGATTTTTGTCTTTTTCTGGCGCGAGTTTCTAGCTTCGTTTCTGAAGTGCGGCTCTAACCCTCCAGGGGATCGAGCTGATATCGGAGCCCAAGTGCCCTGATATCGCTTAGCTCTCCCCTTCTCATTCCGTTTTTGCTGCTGGAAATTCCCAGGTTGTTCCTCCTTCTTCCCTTCCAAAGAGATACCTGGATGATTGACCTGTAGCGATGGAGGGCAACAGGTTGTCTTTTTCGGATGTTTTAAGGTTTTACGCTTTCAATCAGTGTGGACTTCAGGCAACTGTGTGGACAAGACCCTCCCCTCCTCCTCCTCCTCTCTCCTTTTCCTCTTCCCCTCCTCCTCTTCCTCCTTCTTCTTCATCCCCTCCTCCTCCTCTTCCTCTCCCCCTTCTTCTCCTCCTCCTCTTCCTCCATCATGTTCCTCTTCTTCTCCTCCTCCTCTTCCTCCTCCTCCTCCTCTCCCCTTTCTTCTCATTCTTCTCCTCCTCCTCCTCCTCTCCCCCTTCTTCTTCTCCTCCTCCTCTTCCTCCTTTTCCTCTTCCTCACCTCCTCCTCCTCTTCTTCTTCAGCTCCTCCTCCTCCTCCCTGCTCCCCATCCCTCCTCTTCCTCCTCTTCCTCTCCCCTTCTTCTCCTTCTCCTTCTCCTTCTTCTTCTTCTTCTCCTCCTCCTCCTTCTCCTCCTCCTCTTCTCCTCCTCCACTTCCTCCCTCCTTTTCCTCTTCCTCTCCTCCTCCTCCTCCTCTTCCTCCCACCTTTTCCTCCTCCTCCTCTACCTCCTTCCTTCTCGTCCTCCTTTTCTTCCTCGTCCCTCCTCTCCTCCCTCCTTTCCCTCTTCCTCCCTCTTCCTCTCTCTTTCCTCCCCCTCCCTCCTTCTCCCACTTCCCTCCACCTCCTATTCTCCTTCCCCTACCCTTTCTCTAATTATCCATCCATCCATCCATCCATCCATCCATCCATCCATCCATCCATCCATCCATCCATCTTCCCTCTCCATTTCTCCCTATTCCTTCCCAGTCAAAAGAAAACCCCAGGAAAGAGGAGGAAGTGTGTGTGGGGGGGGGGGACAGAGCCCTAGCTGTGCTCCCTCCCAACGGGCTCCCCCTACCCTCCCAACCCCATTGCTGAATCCCCCCCTCCCCTCAATCCGTTCCACGCGGCCGGCCAGCCAGCCTCCGCTTTCACCTAGAACGACCGACCGCATCAGGAAGCTCTTTTCACATCCCTAACAAGGAGGGTGCAGCGTCTCCGCAAACATTTAGCATTCCCCATCTGTTCCTTTAAAATAATGCAATTTAGCTTAATTTGGGGTGTCAGAGGCTGTTAAAGCTTTGGAGGGAAGAAATTATGCTCTGCCACCCAGGTGTCAGCCTGGCCTCCTGGTTAATAAATTTATGACGCTCAGCACCAGGCAGTAAATGAAGTTCTCCAGCCTTGGCCCACCTCTGTCCTCCCACCTGGCTGCCGTCCCATTTCGGGGACCCGGAATAAATACTCAATGACAGGCCTCGGTGACGAAAACCCAGCTCCAACTGAGCAAACACAGGCCCAACCTGGGAACGGGCATCCAGAATTGTTCATTCAGGCATGCATTCAGCAACAGCTACTAGCGGGAAAGTCAATTGCCTGGTTTTAATTGGGTTTTTATTTTTGTTGGTTAACTCATTCGAGGTGGAAAGGATGGCGTGGCTTTTTTTAAAAAAAGGGGAAAAAAAATTTGGAGAAGCTGGGATTCATGGTTCCGGTTCTGCTTGGGTTTTCGAATTTGAAAAACGGCGATTTAGTGGGGCATTCAAAGGTCGAATAAATGGCGACGCTTGGGACACCGCTGCCTTGGCCAGGGAATGCCGAGCGGGAGGTGGGGGTGGGGGGGTTGGACTAGATGACCTCCGGGGTCCCTTCCAAATCTGTGATTCTTTTTATTCTGCAAGGGTTTCTTGCTTGAGCAGGGTGTTGGATTAGATGACCTCCGGGGGTCCCTTTCTACTCTGAGATTCTGTAAGGGTTTCCTGCTGGAGCAGGGAGTTGGATTAGATGACCTCCGGGGGTCCCTTCCAACTCTGTGATTCTTTTTATTCTGCAAGGGTTTCCTGCTTGAGCAGGGTGTTGGATTAGATGACCTCCGGGGTCCCTTCCTACTCTGAGATTCTTTTTATTCTGCAAGGGTTTCCTGCTTGAGCAGGGGTTGGATTAGATGACCTCCGGGGATCCCTTCCTACTCTGAGATTCTTTTTATTCTGCAAGGGTTTCCTGCTTGAGCAGGGTGTTGGATTAGATGACCTCCGGGGGTCCCTTCCAACTCTGTGATTCTTTTTATTCTGCAAGGGTTTCCTGCTTGAGCAGGGGTTGGATTAGATGACCTCCGGGGATCCCTTCCTACTCTGAGATTCTTTTTATTCTGCAAGGGTTTCCTGCTTGAGCAGGGGTTGGATTAGATGACCTCCGGGGATCCCTTCCTACTCTGTGATTCTTTTTATTCTGCAAGGGTTTCCTGCTTGAGCAGGGTGTTGGATTAGATGACCTCCGGGGGTCCCTTCCAACTCTGTGATTCTTTTTATTCTGCAAGGGTTTCCTGCTTGAGCAGGGTGTTGGATTAGATGACCTCCGGGGGTCCCTTCCAACTCTGTGATTCTTTTTATTCTGCAAGGGTTTCCTGCTTGAGCAGGGGTTGGATTAGATGACCTCCGGGGATCCCTTCCTACTCTGAGATTCTTTTTATTCTGCAAGGGTTTCCTGCTTGAGCAGGGGTTGGATTAGATGACCTCCGGGGTCCTTCCTACTCTGAGATTCTGTAAGGGTCTCCTGCTGGAGCAGGGAGTTGGACTAGATGACCTCCGGGGGTCCCTTCCTACTCTGAGATTCTGTAAGGGTTTCCTGCTTGAGCAGGGGGTGGATTAGATGACCTCTGGGGGTCCCTTCCAACTCTGTGATTCTGCAAGGGTTTCCTGCTTGAGCAAGGGGTTGGATTAGATGACCTCCAGGGTCCCTTCCTACTCTGAGATTCTGTAAGGGTTTCCTGCTTGAGCAGGGGTTGGATTAGATGACCTCCAGGGGTCCCTTCCTACTCTGAGATTCTTTTTATTCTGCAAGGGTTTCCTGCTTGAGCAAGGGGTTGGATTAGATGACCTCCGGGGTCCCTTCCTACTCTGAGATTCTGTAAGGGTTTCCTGCTTGAGCAGGGGTTGGATTAGATGACCTCCAGGGGTCCCTTCCTACTCTGAGATTCTGTAAGGGTTTCCTGCTTGAGCAAGGGGTTGGATTAGATGACCTCCGGGGTCCCTTCCTACTCTGAGATTCTGTAAGGGTTTCCTGCTGGAGCAGGGGGTTGGACTAGATGACCTCCGGGGATCCCTTCCTACTCTGAGATTCTGTTATTTTTGGGGGGAAAAACAGAAAAATCGGTTTGGCAGGTATTTTTTTTTCCAGCAGTGTTTTCTGCTGCTGATTTGGGTTTTTTAATGCTAGCTTTCCGTTGCCGTTTAATTCGAGGTTGTCAACATTGACTGGCAGATTTCAGTAGGGCTCGGCAAAACCTTCCTGGAGAGGCCAGGAAATCGCTCCAAAAGTCCTTTGCCTCTATTTAATTGCTGGGCTATGGAGAGGGATCCTATTTTACTGCTGGCTGTGGGGTCCCTGGCGCTCTCTGAGCTGGGTTGTTTTCTTGCAGACGTTTTACGACCCATCTAGGTAACATCATCAGTGCTAGAAGGACTGAGATTCACAGAGAAGAGGAAGAGGAGAGGGAGGAGGAGGAGGGGGGGAAGGAGGAGGAAGACTATGGGGTCTGTGAGAAAATCCCCTCACAGTTAATGAGGGCCTATTAATGGCCTTTGGCTTAGATAATTGAATAAGCCAATCAGAGTGCAGCTCCTGGTTTTGAATTTCCCGGGCTTTTCTAACTGTCACTGAAACAGTATATAACAGTGATGGCTAACCTTTTTGCTATCGCATGCCAAAAGTGGGAGCGTGGGGGGGGAAGGGGGGTCACGCGTGCCCATATCCATAATTCCATGTGCCCCACCCCTCTACGCATGTGTGTGCAACCCCCACGATCCCCTCACTTTTGGCATGGAGGGCCCGGTAGGCCCATTTTTTTTGCCCTCCCCAGGCTCCAGAAGCTTTCTAGGAGCCTGGGGAGGGCAAAAACGGCCTTCCCCACCGCCCTGGAGGCCCTTCGGAGGCCAGAAACAGCCCGTTTCCCAACATCTGGTGGGCCCGGAAGGTCGGAAAATCAGGTGGCCAGCACGCACATGGACGCTGGAGCTGAGCTAGGGCAACGCTTGCGTGCCCACAGATATGGCTCTGTGTGCCACATGTGGCACGCGTGCCATAGGTTCGCCATCACGGGTATATAAGAAGCTGCTTGCCAGCAGGCAATTTTGAGATCAGAGGCAGAGCTGAAGTCACTAAAGCCTCTCCCTTCTGAGGAAGAAAAGGCCCAAACTCCAATCGTACAGGGCGAATGTAGAAAGAGCTGACAAGATTTATTTATTTATTTTTTAATTCGATTTATATGCCGCCCTTCTCCGGAGACTCAGGGCGGCTTACAATGTGCTAAGCAATAGCCTTCATCCTTTTTGTATATTTATACAAAGTCAGCTTATTGCCCCCACAAACTGGGTCCTCAATTTACCTACCTTAGAAAGGATGGAAGGCTGAGTCAACCTTGAGCCTGGTGAGATTCGAACCTGCAGTAATTGCAGGCAGCTGGTCTTAATAACAGGGTGCTTTAAACCACTGTACTACCAAGGCTTCCTTGGTAAGGAAGAGACTGACAGCTGATATTCTCTTGAATAGGCTTCGTTTATTTTTCGTAAATAAAACAGTGTGGTTTACCTACCCAATTTACCTACCTTAGAAAGGATGGAAGGCTGAGTCAACCTTGAGCCTGGGGAGATTCGAACTTGCAGTAATTGCAGGCAGCTGGTGTTAATCACAATGCTATCAGTCTGCTGAGCCACCAGGTCCTCCCCAAAAATAAAGCCAACCGCTTATTTTGGGGTTCAAAAAAAATATAAGACAGGGTCTTATTTTCGGGGAAACACGGCAGGTATTAATTTTTTTTTATAAAATCACATTAATTAAAAAACTTAAAAATAGGGACGCCCCAAAACTTTATATTTCTCTGGTTTGCCATCTTTCTTCAATGCATGTGGAAAGCTGGTGCAGCTGGCCAATATTTTTGATTTTCCGAGCAAGTTCTCAGCGCTTGGTTCCCTGGACTTTGAATGCAGGACGTCAGTCAAAATACATGACGTGCATCCCAACAGCAGGCCAAGCGTGTGAGTTGACAAGTTGCGTTCGGGGGGGGGTTGGTGAGCGTAGTGCATTTTTGCAGCAAATATGCTTTCCGATTTTCCGGGTATGCCTTCTGATGGGCAAGCCATTCAAGCTTTGGGAATCTGAAAGACATAGCTTGGAGTCTGGAGCACTTCTGGAAATACAATATTTTCCCCCCTGAAAAGATGGCATTCAGTTAAAATTGGACTTCAGGAAAGTTTGGAAGGAATTTTAACTTTTAAGATACCCAGAGTGGCTTGATGGTGAGATGGGTGGCGAAGAGGAGGAGGGGAAGGAGTAGGAAAAGGCAGGAGAAGGAGGAAAAGAGCAGGAAGAAACAGGGTGGAGGAGGAAAAGGAGGAGGAAAGGAGAGAAGGAGGAAAAGGAGAGGAGGAGGGGGAGAAGGAGTAGAGGGAGGAGAAGGAGAAAGAGAAGGAGAAGACAGAGGAGGAGGAAGAGGGGAAGGAGCAGGAGAAGAGGAGAAGAATAGGGAGGAGAAGGAAAAGGCGGGAGGAGGAGGAAAAGGAGGGAAGAGGAGGAGGAAGAGGAGAAGAAGGGGGAGGAGGAAAAGAGCAGGAGGAAACAGGGTGGAGGAGGAAAAGGAGGAGGAAAGGAGAGAAGGAGGAAGAGAAGAAGAGGAGGGGGGAGAAGGAGTAGAGGGAGGAGAAGGAGAAAGAGAAGGAGAAGATGGAGGAGGAAGAGGAGAAGGAGCAGGAGAGAAGAAGGAGAAGAATAGGGAGGAGGAAAAGGCTGGGGGAGGAGGAGGAAGAGGAGAAGAAGGGGAGGAGGAAAAGAGCAGGAGGAAACAGGGTGGAGGAAGAAAAGGAGGAGGAAAAGAGAGAAGGAGGAAGAGAAGAGGAAGAGGGGGAGAAGGAGGAGAAGGAGGAGAAGGAGAAAGAGAAGGAGAAGATGGAGGAGGAAGAGGAGAAGGAGCAGGAGAGAAGAAGGAGAAGAATAGGGAGGAGGAGGAAGAGGAGGAGAAGGGGAAGAGGAGAAGAGGAAAGAAGAATGGGGAGGAGGAGGGAAAGAGGAGGAGGAAAGGAGAGAAGGAGAAAGAGAAAGAGAAGGAGGAAGGAAAAGAGAAGGAGAAGACAGAGGAGGAGGAAGAGGAGGAGGAGCAGGAGAGAAGGAGGAGCAGGAGAGAAGGAGGAGAAGAATAGGGAGGAGGAGGAAAAGGCGGGAGGAGGAGGAGGGAGATGAGAAGAAGGGGGAGGAGGAGAAGAGGAAAGAAGAACGGGGAGAAGGAGGAGAAGGGAAAGGGGAGGAGGAAAGGAGAGAAGGAGGAAGAGAAGAGGAGGAGGGGAGAAGGAGGAGAAGAGGGAGGAGAAGGAGAAAGGGAAGAGGGGAAAAAAGAAGGAGAAGATGAAGGGGGAGGAAAAGGAGGAGGAGGAGAAGGAGAAGAAGACATTTCATCCATGAAAGGTGACTCTTCAACCTTTTCTTGAAAGCCTCCAGAGATGGGGAAGCCACAACCTCCATAGATACCCAAGTTTTGCCATCAATTTTTCCTTACATTTAAACAAAATCGTGGCACCTCTTGATTTCTGGTCTTCATTTCCGTGGCCGTGGAAATTAGTTCTCATCCCTTTGTGTACCTGAATACAAACATCAATCAATTCTGCTTCTCTCCCAGGTCTTCCTTTCTCCAGGCTGAGCATCCCCAACGGCTTCAACCTCTTTTCAAGCCCACAAAAGGGGACCTCTCAGCACCCTGATATCGATGCCTGCATTAGAGCTGGCTGGATCAGGCCCACTTGACAGTGGAAGCTAATGAGTGACCCCTCCCCCTCTTGAAATCAATATGAGGGTGGGGGAGGGGTTTGGAATTGGATCTTCTCCACTCCGTTGGGCGTTGAGTTTGTGCAAATCGTCCTAACCGGAAGCAACCCAGGACAAGAAGGATTGTGTCCTTAATAATGAGTGTTTTTGTTGTGCCTTCCGATGGTTCCACTTTTGATTTTATTTTAGTTTTATTACACTTGTGATCCATTTCTCCTCCTCCTCCTCTTCTCCTCTTCCTCCTTCTCCATCTTCTCTTCCTCCTTCTCCTTCCTTCACCACCACCACCACTTCCTCCTCCTTCTCCTCTTCTTCTCCTCCATCTCCATCCCATCTCCACCTCCACCTCCTCCTCCTCTTCTCCTTCTCCTACTCCTTCTCCTACTCCTTCTCCTTCTCTATCTCCTCCTCCTCCTCCTCTTCTTCCCCTTCCTCTTTTTCCTCCTCCACCTTTCTTTACCACCACCACCTCCTCCTCCTCTTCTCCTTCTCCTACTTCTCTCTCCTCCTCTTCCTCCTCCTCCTTCCTTCACCACCACCACCTCCTCCTCCTCTTCTTCTCCATCTCCATCACCTCCTCCTTCCTTCACCTCCTCCTCCTCTTCTCCTTCTTCTCCTTCTCTATCTCCTCCTCCTCTTCCTCCTTCCTTCACCTCCTCCTCCTCTTCTTCTTCTCCTCCATCTCCATCTCATCTCCACCTCCATCTTCATCTCCTCCTCTTCTCCTTCTCCTTCTCCTACTTCTTCTACTTCTCTATCTCCTCCTCCTCTTCCTCCTCCTCCTCCACCTTTCTTTACCACCAACACCACCTCCTCCTCCTCTTCTCCTTCTCCTACTTTTCTATCTCCTCCTCTTCCTCCTCCTCCTTCCTTCACCACCACCACCACCACCTCCTCCTCTTCTTCTCCATCTCCATCACCTCCTCCTCCTCCTCCTTCCTTCACTTCCTCCTCCTCCTCCTCTTCTTCTCCTCCATCTCCATCCCATCTCCACCTCCACCTCCATCTCCTCCTACTCTTCTCCTTCTCCTTCTTCTACTCCTTCTCCTTCTCTATCTCCTCCTCCTCTTTCTCCTTCCTTCACCTCCTCTACCTCCTTTTCTTCTCCTCCTCCATCTCCATCCCATCTCCACCTCCATCTTCATCTCCTCCTCCTCTTCTCCTTCTCCTCCTTCTCTATCTCCTCCTTCTCTTCCTCCTCCTCCTCCACCTTTCTTTACCACCAACACCACCTCCTCCTCCTCTTCTGCTTCTCCTCCTTCTCCTCCTTCTCCACCTCCTCCTTCTCTTCCTCCTCCTCCTCCATCTCCATCTCCACCTCCACCTTCACCTTCATCTTCATCCCCCCCCCTCCTCCTCCTCCTTCCTGGGCTCCCAAATTCCTGAACACTGGCAATTAATAACTCCCAGGAATGCTTTTGTGTGGATTAAACGGTGCGTTGGGAAACAACACCCTTCCTTTCAAACCCTCAAGAGGGTTGGTTAATATGCAGATTTCTCTAAACCTATTCAGTCAGTTAAAGGAGGAGTGATGAATCAATTAAACAATTTAATTGGCAGCTCTAATTGGTCTCCCTCTAAAAACCTATACAACGGAAGAGAACAGAGGTTGTTCGGTGGCGAGTGGCCCTCCTCGTCTTATTTTTCCACCCTCCACGGTGGCTATTTTGACTGTGAGTCAGAACCAATATTTAAATGTGTGTCTCTGGAGGAATAAAAATAGACAACAACCTCTCCTTCTGACAGGGGTCTGCGGTGCTTCGGTGTTTAGATTTGCTCAATTAGCTGGAAAATTTGAAATACCCTTGCAGTTTTGTCATGGAGAATTGGAACACCGAAAGAGAGTCTAACAGTCATCAAGAGAACAATACTCGGTTAATACCCTGGCCTAAAATAAGCCTGGTAAACAAACAGTCGCTGTTCTTGCGAGAGGGATGGAAACACGTTTGAGGAAGCGGGATTGTGCAAATATTGGGTTTAGAAGAAGGGAGGAAAGAGACAGGGGAAGGAAGGAAGGAAGGAAGGAAGGAAGGAAGGAAGGAAGGAAGGAAGGAAGGAGAATGGGAAGAGAAGGGAAGGGAAGGGAAGAGGGAAGGAAGGAGGGAGAATGAGAAGAGAAGAGAAGGGAAGGGAAGGGAAGAGGGAAGGAAGAAAGGAGGGAGGGAGAAAGGGAAGAGAAGGGAAGGGAAGAAGGAAGGAAGGAAGGACAAGGAAGAAGGGAGGAAAGGGGAAGGAAGGAAGGAAGGAGGGAGGGAGGGAGAATGGGAAGAGAAGGGAAAAGGAAGGGACGGGAAGAGGGAAGGAAAGAAGGAAGGAGGGAGGGAGAAAGGGAAGAGAAGGGAAGGGAAAGAAAAGGAAGAAGGAAGGAAGGAAGGAAAGAAGGAAGGAGAAAGGGAAGAGAAGGGAAAGGAAGACTAAAGAAAGGGGAGGAAAGAAGGAAGAGATAAGGGAGAGGAAGGAAGGAAGAAAGAAACAGGAGGGGAAGGAAAGGTCAGAGATAGAAAGAAGAGAGGGATTGATGGACAGGAGGGAAGGAAGGAAGGAGAAAGAAGAGCAGGAAAGGGAAGAATGGCAAAAGGAAAGAGAAGGAAGGAAGAGATAAGGGAGAGGAAGGAAGAATAAGAGAGAAAGGGAAAGAAAGGAATGAAGGAAGGGATGGGGGGGAGATCATTTGTTGATTGGGGTGTTGTTTACTTCTTCATTGTAAGTCAAGTGTTAAGCTTGGGTGTTAAACCTCTGCTTATCTGGGTGTTGATCGGTGGAGAGGAAGTTTTTAAATATATTTGTTTCCTTTTTGGCTTTTTCATTGTCTCTTTTGAATGGCATGTAAACATTGTTTATCTCTCTGTGCCTGTCGATGGCCGATTTGTCTGCCAAACTTCCAGGAATTCTCTAGCATTTGTGTATGTGGGGAGAAACTTAGCTTGGTCTAAGATGCTCATGGTTTCTCAGTTGAAACGATGGTGACGTGTCTATCCACGTTGTTGTGAAATGACGGAGTTTTCCTCCCGTCTTCTGATTTGCTAGCGGGTAGTTGTGTTCTACTATCCGAATCGACAGTCTAACCTTGTAGAAAAATCGCCCTGAACTAGATGGTTGACTTTAGAAAACGGGAGGGTTTCTCTGCGCTCTTTTGAGCAGAGAAATTACAATCATTTCATTCTAGAAGAAATATAATAAAATCCCCAGAAGTCAGATCCGTTCTGCAGTAATGGATAATTCCGCACCGCGGACTTTGCAAGGGAGAAAAAAAAAAAAAATTATCAGCAGCTTCTAGAATCCAGTTTATTAGTTAATCAGCGCCAATGGTTACGTTTATTCCTTGGTCATTATTCTTAATAGAATCTCTTGGAGGCCGGGCTAGATAAGAGACTAAAATGAACACAGAACAGAAAAGATTATAAGCACACACACATATATTCTGGGAAGAGATTATATGGTGGGTGTTGTGGGCTTACTGAGTCATTACAAGGCACAGTTAGTCCCCCCCCAAAAACCTATTTTATTGTAACAGCTGAGAATTACGTTCATTCCCAGCTGAGTCCCAATTAGTTGCAAAACAAGTCCTTCGGAAGAAGTCCTTCGGGATAATCACCAACCTTTATCTTCTTTGACACCCTGCCAAAGGCCTTATTTGGCAAAGCCCCACAAAGTTCAGAAACAAACAAGAGATGCCGACTGGAAACAGAGTTAGCAACGTTGCCTTCCTGCAAAAGGCCCCAAGTGCCTCTGTTTCTCTTTTAAGCCTTCTGGGAGGGGCCAATCATCTCCTGGCCTTACTCCCGAGTCGTCCCTTTTGCTTTAGCTGCTCTTGCCTTCTGGCAACTCTGCGCATGTGTGCACTAGGAACAGGCTCCTCTCTGCTGTCCGGCTCTGGAGGCTCCGGAGTCCGCGCATCACTCCCAGATGACCCTGGCCCCATCTCTGCCTCCGATGCAGAGCCCTCGTCTGAGTCTTCCCCAGACTCCAGGACTGACCCATGTTCCTCCCCAGCCTCCTCACTGTCTGACTCCGCTGCCAGCTCTGCAGGCTGCTGGCGGATCACAACAATGGGTTTACAAGACAGGTATGAAAGAGGATGACTGAGTTGTCTTTTTTTCACGATCATTCTTTTTATTCTCGGGCAAATTTTATATCAGATCCTTCACTCTTTCAGTTGAAACAGCTTGCATTTTTTTGCTCGTTAACCTCACTCAATTTCGTTTGCCCTCCACAATTTCCTTTTTTCGATAGGTTACGCGGGCAGCCCTCGACTTACGACCACACTCGAGGCCAGAATTTCCGTTGCTAAGTGACACTTGGCAAACTCTTGGCAATGGGTTCATATTTATGATGGCTGCAATGTCCCAGGTTCATGTGGTCAACTTCTGATGGGCAGAGTCAATGGGGAAGCCAGATTCAGTTAATGACTGGTCACTCACTTAATAACCGCAGTGATTTGCTTAACAGCTGTGGCAAAGAAGGTTGTACAATGGAGCAAAACTCACTTAACAACCTTGAGTTACCTTGAGGTAAGATGGGCAGCCTATAAATTCTATAAATAGATGATAGATAGATGATAGAGATTGATAGACAGAGAGACAGATAGAGAGAGACAGACAGAAAAAATTATATAGAGAAAGAGATAGATTAGATAGATAGATAGATAGATAGATAGATAGATAGATAGATATAGATGGAGGGAGGGAGGGAGGGAGAGAGGGAGAGGGATGGACAGATAAATAGACAGATTGATGATAGATAGATAGACAGATAGATAGATAGATATAGAGATAAATAGATATAGAGATAAATAGATAGATAGATAGATAGATAGATAAATAGATAGAGATAGATAGATAGATAGATAGATAGATAGATAGATAGATAGATAGATAGATAGATAGATACGTAGGGAAAACCTGGCTAGAAGAAAAACACACATAAACCCTACGAAGAAGTAAGAAAATTGATGATAGATAGATAGATAGATATAGATGGAGGGAGGGAGAGAGGGAGGGGGATGGACAGATAGACACAGATTGATGATAGATAGATAGAGAGATAGACAGACAGATTGATGATAGATAGATAGATAGATAGATAGATAGATAGATAGATAGATAGATAGATAGATAGATGGATGATAGATAGATATAGATGGAGGGAGGGAGGGAGAGAGGGAGGGGGATGGACAGATAGATAGACAGATTGATGACAGATAGATAGATAGATAAATAGATAGATAGATAGATAGATAGATAGATAGATATAGAGAGATAGAGAAATAGATAGATATAGATGGAGGGAGGGAGAGAGGGAAGGGGATGGACAGATAGATATAGATGGATGGATGGATGGAGAGCGAGAGAGAGAGAGAGAAATAGATATAAATAAATAAATAAATAGATGAGATAGATAAATAGATAAAGATAGATGAGATAGATGATAGAAAGAAAGAATGAGAGATGAGAGAGAGAGAGAAAGATAGATAGATACATAGACTGATAGAGCAGTGGAAATTTTGGGCTCAGTTGTGGTCCTAAGTCGAGGACTATCTGTCTATTTTTTCTGACTACCTTGGGCCTCCTATATTTTGGATTGTTATAAATCCATACACACACACAACGCCCATAACGGGCACCCCAGAGGACCTGCAAAAGGGCTACCAATAACAATAGCATCGATAATATTAATGTCTTCAATTTACATACTACCCAACTCCTGGCAACCTTAGGCGCTTATTTGGTGACTCATCTAATTTGTCTCCCTGTTCTCTCTGATTAGTTTCCCATAAATATATTTGTTAATACGATGCTAAAAAGCCCCAACGTGACTTAAAGAGGCCCAGCCAGGTCCTTTTGAATTATGTACCCCAAAGTTGGAACTTGTCTTTGTAAGCACCATAGATTATATTGAACAGAGGGAGGCGCGCCCAAAAAATATTATTTTTCAGTGGTGGAAGGACAGCGCGACCTTAAATTTATAATCTTGGTCACCGATATGTGTTCTCGTTCCGTTTATGAGCTGGCTCTGTATTGATGGAATGGAAAGGCTGATCAATTTTATTTTGTGTGGTCAAGGTTTAGTAATGAGTTTTAAAACTAGGCTGAAAGATTTCCTATTCTGGTTATGTTTGTTTGTTTTTCTCTCCCTCCCTCCCTCCCTTTCTTCCCTCCTTCCTTCCTTCCCTCCCTCCCTCCTCCCTCCCTCCTTCCAATACAGCCTTCCTTTCTTTCCTTCCTTCCTTCCCTTCCTTTCTTCCCTTCTTCCTTCCTTCCCTCCCTCCCTCCTTCCTCCCTCCTTCCAATACAGCCTTCCTTCCTTTCCTTCCTTCCCTTCCTTCCTTCCTTCCTTCCCTCCCTCCCTCCCTCCCTCCCTGTTTCCTTCCTCTATCACATTCCTTCTCTCCCTCCCAAAACCAAACTTACTTACTTCCTCCCTCCCTGCTTCCTTCCTCTCTCTGTTTCCTTCCTTCTTCTCCTTCCCTGCCTTCCTTCCTTCCTTCCTCTATCTCCTTCCTTCCCTTCTTCCTTCCTTCCCTCCCATCCTCCCTGTCTGCTTCATTCCTCTATCTCATTCCTTCCTTCCTTCCCTCCCTCCCTGCTTCCTTCCTCTCTGTTTCCTTCCTTCCTTCCCTCCCTCCCTCTTCCCTTCCCTCCCATCCCTGCTTCCTTACTCTATCTCCTTCCTTCCTTCCCTCGCTCCCTCCTTCCTTCCTCTCTGTTTCCTTCCTTCTTCTATCTCCTTCCCTCCCTCCCTCCTTCCAATACAGCCTTCCTTCCTTCCTTCCTTCCTTCCTCTATCTCCTTCCTTCCCTCCTTCCTTCCTTCCCTCCCTCCCATCCTCCCTGTCTGCTTCATTCCTCTCTCATTCCTTCCTTCCCTCCCTCCCTGCTTCCTTCCTCTCTGTTTCCTTCCTTCCTTCCCTCCCTCCCCCCTCCCTCCCTCTTCCCTCCCATCCCTGCTTCCTTCCTCTATTTCCTTCCTTCCTTCCCTCGCTCCCTCCTTCCTTCCAATACAGCCTTCCTTCCTTCCCTCCCTCCTTCTCTCCCTCCCTGCTTCCTTCCTCTATCTCATTCCTTCCTTCTCTCCCTCCCAAAAGTGAACTTCCTTCCTTCCTTCCTTCCTTCCTTCCTTCCTTCCTTCCTTCCTTCCTTCCTTCCTTCCTTCCCTCCCTCCCTCCCTCCCTCCCTCCCTCCCTCCCTCCTTTTCTTTTATAATTCTCCTGCTTTTGTAGTATACATTAAAGGACTGGCCTCATCTATTGGCCAGGTCTGCTCTTAGAGACAAGTCCTCGACTTACAACAGTTGGTTTCGTGACCGTTCAAAGTTACCACAGCACTGAAACCAGCGATTTGTACCCGTTTTTCTCCCTTACAACTGTTGTGGCATCCCCACCGTCACATGGTCAAAATCCAGAGGCTCGGCATCTGGCTCGTATTTGTGGCGGCCGCACAAATGATCCCCTTTTGCGACCTTCAGACAAGCCAAGTCAATGGGAGAGCCAGGTTCACTCAACAACCATGTGGCTAACTTAACAACGGCAGGGATTCACTTAATGGCGGTGGCAAGAAAGGTCGTAAAATGGGACAAAACTGGCCTAACAACCGCCTTGCTTAGCCATAGCAGTTTTGAACTCAGTTGTGGTGGTAAATCAAGGACTACCTGTACAATTAAATCAGTGTTTCTTAACCTTCTTTCTCTCAGGACCCCTCCCCACGTTTAAAAACCCTGGAAGACCCCCACCCCCCACCCCAAAAGAGCTTTTGTTGGTAGGAGTTACGATTATGGCAATCTTTACCGCATTAAAAATTGAAATGGATGCATTTGCTGCTGCTGTCTCATCTCACGGCTGTTGATGGGATTTTAATATTGTATTATCTTTCTCAGCAGAAGGCTGGCAGATAAATTTGGTTTTCTGGAAACCCCCCCCCCACCCAGGAGGGTTTTGGTGGAATCCCAGCGTCCTGGGATATGATTCTTTCTATGACTATGACTATGATTCTGTGATTCTATAATCCTGTGATTCTATGATTCTTTCTATGACGATGACTATGATTTTGTGGCTCTATGATTTTGTGGCTCTATAATTCTATGACTATGATTCTGTGATTCTATAGTCCTGTGATTCTATGATTCTTTCTATGACGATGACTATGATTTTGTGGCTCTGTGATTTTGTGGCTCTATAATTCTATGACTATGATTCTGTGATTCTATAATCCTGTGATTCTATGATTCTTTCTATGACGATGACTATGATTTTGTGGCTCTATGATTTTGTGGCTCTATAATCCTATGACTATGATTCTTTCTATGTCTATGATTCTGTGACTCTATAACCCTGTGATTCTATGATTCTTTCTATGACGATGACTATGATTTTGTGGCTCTGTGATTTTGTGGCTCTATGATCCTATGACTCTTCTATGATTCTATGTCCCTATATTTCTATGATTCTATGACTTTATGGTTCTAGATGATTCTACGATTACTTCATTCTATGACTCTATGAGCCTAAGGTTGATGGCCATCAAATCCAATGACTTTAAAATGATATGACTGACACGGAGGAGCGGCCCATCCAAGACCTGACTGACAGATGGAAGTCCCATCAGAGGCAAACCCCCCCCCCCCCCCAAGGAAGACCATCTTCCGTGCAGACTTCATGCAGCCTGTAAAACGAAGTTTTCAAGCATCGCCGTTGATTTCTGCGGCTCCTGGATGCTTTTCGAAAATTCCAGCAGAATTTTCTTCTCTTCTTCACGACCAGGAGAACATCTCCACGATCTGGAGGCCCTATCAAACCGAGTTCAAATCTGGCCCTTTCCCCTTAATCCATTTTTACGGCCGAATGATTAACGTCGGATGTTTTAAAAAATCCATTTGCTTAAAAAAAAAAAAAAGCTGCCTTCGGTTTCCCAAACATTTCAAAGCAGCCTGAAGAACGTAAGGCGATCGCCTTCTCCGCGTGATTGTGATTTCGTTTGTTTTATTTGTCTTTCTCGCACGCCGGCCAACGATTTGAGGTCTGGAAGGATTTCTCCGTTGGAAGAATGTCATTCTTTCGAAAAACGCTTCTACAACTTCTCTTCGTCTCATTTAACGGAGACCAGGGCCCTGCTCTGCATGACTTGGCTACCCCACCTCCTGGAATTTTGCAAAACGAGTCCCTGCGGCCTGTTTTATATTTATTCATTTTTAATGTGTTTTTATATTCTAGGTTTCAGCCAGAGAGCCTCCCCAAGGACTTTAAAATTAACGTGCTCAATTATGGCAGCGGGAAGAGAAAGTCACGGTTAAGGAAGAACAAGAAGCAATGGGTGGAAACTAATCTAGAAGAGAAGAACTAAGAAGGAATGTCCCAACAGTGAGAACAATTAACCAGTGGAACAACTTGCCACCAGAAGTTGTGAATGCTCCAACACTGGAGGTTTTTAAAAAGAGATTAGATAACCATTTGTCTGAAGTAGTGTAGGGTTTCCTGCTTGAGCAGGGGGTTGGACTAGAAGACCTTCAGGGTCCCTTCCAACTCTGTTATTCTATAAAGGTTCAGCAAAGAAGGACTAGGGAGGACATGATAGTAATCATGATCCAATATCTAAGGGGCTGCCCCAAAGAAGAGGGGGTCAAGCTATTCTCCAAAGCACCCGAAGGCAGGACAAGAAGCAACGGGTGGGAATTAACCAAGGAGAGAAGCAAGCCAGAATTAAGGAGAAATTTCCTAACAGTGAGAACGATTAACCAGTGGAACAACTTGCCACCAGAAGTTGTGGCTACTCCATCACCGGAGGTGTTTTAAGAAGAGATTGGACAACCATTTGGTATAGGGCAGTGATGGCTAACCTTTTTGCCGTCGCATGCCAGGAAGGGGGGGGCGGGGGAGGTTCGCGTGCACGTGTGCCCACACCCATAATTCTATGCACCCTGCCCTGTGCATGCGACCCCCCTTCCCCCCGCTTCTGGCACACGATGGCCCGGTAGGCCCTTTTTTCTTTCTCACCTAGCTCCAGATCCTCTCTATGCATCTGGGGAGGGCAAAAACAGCCTTCCCCACCCCCTCGGAGGCCCAAAACAGCCCATTTCCCAACTTCTGGTTGGACAGGAAGTGACTTTTTTGCTGTCCCCAGCCTCCAGAGACTCCGACGCATGCGCACCGGAGCTGAGCTGGCGTGCCAGGCGACATGGCTCCACGTGCCACCTGTGGCATGCGTGCCATAGGTTCACCATCACGGGTATAGGGTTTCCTGCTTGGGCAGGGGGTTGGATTAGAAAACCTCCAAGGCCCCTTCCAACTCTTTTAGTCTATGTTCTAAGTGTCAGCACTTCAAGCTGCATTTTACTCTAGTGCTGACATAAGAAGGAGAAGCGGAGGCATCTGGAAAGGGACGTTTGACTTTTCACCTACTTATTTTCCCTGGAGATAATATCCCCTAGGAGATGGGATGGGAGGGGGGAAATTCCTTTGAGCTGGAGCAGTAGATTAGGGGTAGAGTGACTTGGAAGATGGCCAATGAGTGCAGGGGAGTGGGGAACGGAAAGGGAGGGTTTTGGGTCTGGAAGTCAGTGTTGGCTGCGATGGAGTCGGAGTAGAATGTCGTGCTTAATAAATGGGAGTTTTTTTCATCAAAGACTTCGTTTGAAATGCAATTTATTTGAGACGACCTTGAAACCTGACACTAAGGAGTTTGCATGAGAAGTTGCGTCCCTTGGCTTCTCGGTTGCTTTTGATACCACCAGACCTCTGCGGTGGGGGATCAGGCATCCGTGTTGACCTTGAAGGCCAGGGATGAGGTTGTTCCTGGTCCTTCTTGGAGGGCTGATGCTCTTTGACCCCGTTGGCCTTTGACCTAGGGAGGATTAGTAATCTCCCTCTCATTTTCTAGACTTGTGAAACTCTACACAGAGCCTGAAATGATTGGGGGAAAGAGTGGAGAAGCAAAGACCGGCCCCTCTGGGATGGGAAAAGCCACAACCCCATGAGCCATTAACGGTCTAGAGAGGATTATGGGGACCTTGGAGGTCTTCCAGTCCAACCCCAGACCCAGGGGAGGAATCCTCCAGCCATCTCAGGCAAATGGCCGTCCAACATGGGTTGGAAAACGTCCAGTAATGGAGCCCATCAAGATTCAGTCTGGTTCACGGCTCCCTTGGCTCTCCTGCTGGGGAGATTCTTCCTTATTTGGTGTTGGGTTTCACTTATGAGTTCTTGTCCAACCTTTGGAGAACAAATCCTTGGCTCTGGGACAGCCCTCTCTTCTTTAAAATCACCTCCTTCCTTCCCCTTCCCCTTTCCCTCCCTCCCTCCCTCCCTCCTTTCTTTCTTCTTTCTTTCTTTCTTTCTTTCTTTCTTTCTTTCTTTTTTTCTTTCTTTCTTTCTTTCTTTCTCTTTCCTTCCTTCCTTTTTCCTTCCTTCCTTCCCCTTTCCTTCCCTCCCTCCTTCCTTCCTTCCCCTTTCCCTCCCTCCCTCCTTCCTTCCTTCCCCTTTCCCTCCCTCCCTCCTTCCTTCCTTCCCCTTTCCCTCCCTCCCTCCCTTCTTTCTTTCTTTCCTTCTTCCTTCCTTCCTTCCCCTTCCCCTTTCCCTCCCTCCCTCCCTCCCTCCTTTCTTTCTTTTTTCTTTCTTTCTTTTTTCTTTCTTTCTTTCTTTCTTTCTTTCTTTCTTTCTCTTTCTTTCCTTCTTTTTTCCTTCCTTCCTTCCCCTTTCCCTCCCTCCCTCCTTCCTTCCTTCTTTCTTTCCTCCCTCCCTCTCTCCCTTCCCTTCCTCCTCCCTCCCTCCCTTCCCTCCCTTTATCCCTTCTTCCCTCCCTCCCTTTCTTTTCCTTCCTTCCTTCCTTTTCCTTCCTTCCTCCCTTCCCTCCTTTCCCTTCCCCCTCCCTCCCTTCTTCCCTCCCTCCCTTTCTTTTCCTTCCTTCCTTCCTTCCTTTTCCTTCCTTCCTCCCTTCCTCCCTTCCCTTCCTCCTCCCTCCTTCCATCCTTTCACTTCCCCCTCCCTTCCTTCTTCCCTCCCTTTCTCCCTTCTTCTCTCCCTCCCTTTCTTTTCCTTCCTTCCCTTCCTCCTCCCTCCCTCCTTCCCTCCCTCCCATAGTTCCAGGTTGCCTCGCTCCTTGGTTAGTTCCCCCACTCCCTCGCTTCACGTCCTGCCTTCAGGTGCTTTGGAGAAGAGGTCGAGCCCTTCTTCCTTGTGGCAGCCCCTCGTTCTTCTCTTCTGAACCTTTACACAATACGGAATAACAGACTTGGAAGGGACCTCGGAGGTCTTCTAGTCCAACCCCCTGCTCAAGCAGAAAATCCTTTACCACAGAGGACAAAATGGCTCTCCAATCCCTTCTTGAAGACCTCCAACGATGGGGAGCAGCACCCACAACTTCTGGTGGCAAGCTGTTCCACTGGTGAATTGTCCTCACTTTCAGGAAACTCCTCCTTAATTCCAGGTTGATTCTCTCCTTGATGTGTTGCTTCTGGTCCTGCCCTCAGGTGCTTTGGAGAATAGCTTGACTCCCTCTTCTTTGGAGCAGCCCCTGAGATATTGGAACACTGCTATCATGTCTTAAAATTGATGAGGTTGAGAAAAGTTGACCCAGACGTCTCTCCTGCATATTCAGATCTCCTGTTTACCCATAACGGGCTCAAGTTATCTGAACTTTCATTCCTCTTCTTCCCTTTGCCTTGACACACAACAAACACACACGCACACATTCTCACAAAACCCACACATGCAAATGTTGGAAGAAACATCCTTCTGGGTTCAGCTCCAAGTGGGGAAACAGACACTGGAAACATGGAGACTGCTTGGAAAGATGGTTTAATGGTAGACAGGATCACGTGGTTTGAGTTCCTGAACAGAAAAGGGCACGAGACGCAGTGAGTCTCCGGGTTTTATGCCCTCTCTGGCTTTGAACTTCCTGGGGCCCAGAAAGAGTATCCTGATTGGTTGTCAGACTCCCAGGGGGTGAGGGTCTTAGCTAGCCTTGCTGGCTGATGTAATCTTCCCAGGTGCCATGTGGTGAGTTTCTGTCCTAGATGGATCCCATTGTCTTGCAGATGAGGTCCATTGACAAAGATTGAGTTTCTGCCTCTGGTCCATTAACATAAGGGTGGGGGCAGGAAGATGGGAGCTGCTTTGTCTTTAAAAACATGCTTCTCCATTTCTCATCCAAGGAAACATAATATTCTGCCTTTTTAATATTTCCTAAAATATTTCATTCTCCTAGGAAAAGGGGTGCGTGCTAACCTCCTACACAAAGAAACACATTCGATGGAAAACATTTTTGTTTTCTCAGACGCTGTTTTGGGGACACATGGTTTTCTGGGTGACTGACATTGCTTCCCCAGAATTAACCTGGTTAATTCTAAATTAACCTGGTTCTGTTGGACGAAGCCCCGAATATGTTTGAAAGTCTCCTTGGGGATATGAGGTTTGCAGAGCCTTTTTTTTAAAAAAACGGGGACCATTGATCTCTTGGCCTCGTGATTTATGTGCCAGGCTTTTCTTCTGGAGCTGCTCCATGTTCTTGGAAGAAGCCACTGGCTTCTCTCTTTCCTGTTATTGAAAGAAAGCGTTCAACTATCTGCCATCGGCAGGAATTATGATCTCTGGATGGCTCTTTGCACAAGGCGCTTTGGACTCTGGTGGGTTTATTTTCGAATGGTTTTACTGGCAGCCTTGCAGAGCCCCTCTCTGGACCAAAGAGCTCGGAAAGGGTTTGGGTTGATTTGAATTATGGTTTTCCTTGGCAGCTTGGCATCTGTAACTAGGACCAAGTAGGAACTTGAACTGGGACTGAGGACATGAGAAGGAGCAGGAGGAAGGAGGAAGGAAGCAGGAGAAAGAAAAGAGGAAGGAGGAAGGAGAAAGAAAGGAGGAAGGGAGAAAGAAAAGAAGGAGGAAGGAGGAAGGGGAAAGAGGAAGGAAGAAGGAGAAAGAAAGGAGGAAGGAGCAGGAAAGGTGGAAGGGAGAAAGAAAAGAAGAAGGAAGGAGGAAGGAAGGAAGGGGGAAGGAAGAAGGAGAAAGAAAAGAGGAAGGAGGAAGGAGAAGGAAAGGAGGAAGGAGGAAGGAGCAGGAAAGGTGGAAGGGAGAAAGAAAAGAAGGAGGAAGGAGGAAGGGGGAAAGAGGAAGGAAGAAGGAAGAAGGAGGAAGGAGGAAGGGGGAAAGAGGAAGGAAAAAAAGAAAGGAGGAAGGAGCAGGAAAGGTGGAAGGGAGAAAGAAAAGAAGAAGGAAGGGGGAAGAAGGGGCAAGGAAGAAGGAGAAAGAAAAGAGGAAGGAGGAAGGAGAAGGAAAGGTGGAAGGGAGAAAGAAAAGAAGGAGGAAGGAGGAAGGGGGAAAGAGGGAGGAAGAAGGAAGAAGGGGGAAGGGGGAAGGGGGAAAGAGGAAGGAAAAAAAGAAAGGAGGAAGGAGCAGGAAAGGTGGAAGGGAGAAAGAAAAGAAGAAGGAAGGGGGAAGAAGGGGGAAGGAAGAAGGAGAAAGAAAAGAGGAAGGAGGAAGGAGAAGGAAAGGAGGAAGGGAGAAAGAAAAGAAGGAGGAAGGAGGAAGGGGAAAGAGGAAGGAAGAAGGATAAAGAAAGGAGGAAGGAGCAGGAAAGGTGGAAGGGAGAAAGAAAAGAAGAAGGAAGGAGGAAGGAAGGGGGAAGGAAGAAGGAGAAAGAAAAGAGGAAGGAGGAAGGAAGAAGGGGGAAAGAGGAAGGAAGAAGGAAGAAGGAGGAAGGAGGAAGGAGGAAGGGGGAAAGAGGAAGGAAAAAAGAAAGGAGGAAGGAGCAGGAAAGGTGGAAGGGAGAAAGAAAAGAAGAAGGAAGGGGGAAGAAGGGGGAAGGAAGAAGGAGGAGGAAAGGAGGAAGGAGGTAGGAGGAGGGAGACAAAGGAGGAGGATGGAGGAAGGTGGAAGGAGAAGGAAAAGAAAAAGGAGAAGGAAAGGAGGAAGAAGGAAGGAGGAGGAGGAAGGGAGAAAGAAAAGAGGAAGGAGGGAGGAAGGAGGAAGGAGAAAGAAAGGAGGAAGGAGGGAGGAAGGAGAAAGAAAAGAGGAAGGAGGAAGGAAAGGAGGAAGGAGGTAGGAAAGGAGGAAGGAGGTAGGAGAAGAAGGAGGAGGAGGAGGGAGGCAGGTGGAAGGAGAAGGAAAAGGAAAAGGAGGAAGGGGTTAGGAGAAGGAGAAGGAGAAGAAGATGAAGACGGAGGTAGGAGGAAGGAAGAAGGAGAAGGGAAGGAGGATGGAGGAAGAGAAAGAAGGAGGAAGAAGAGGAGACGAGGAAGAGGAAGAGGAGAAGCAGAAGCAGAAGAAGGAGGGGGAGGAGGAGGAGGAAAGTTGTAGATTGAGAACATCAGGTTGATGTTCAGGTTGCACCATGGAGACCCTGGCAGGACTGGATCTCATGATCCAACCTACTATGGGGAGACGACAAATGTTTGCAGAAGGCAAAGTTACAACGGCACTGAAAAAAGTGTCCCGTGACCTTCGGATAAGCAAAGTCAAGGGGAAAGCCAGATTCACTTAACAACTACGTGACTCACTTAACAACTGCGGCAAGGAAGGTCGTAAAATGGGGCAAAAGTCACTTGGCAACCGTGTGGCTCAGCCAGGGAAATTCCGGGGGCTCAATTGCGGTCGTAAGTCGAGGACTCCCCTTCGCACCAGAGTGATTGACTCCTCTAGTAAATGTTTTCGAACTGGTCACAGCTCTCTTCCTCTTTTCTTCCCAATATTTTCCGCGGACGTTGAATACAATAGATGAGTCCACTCAAAATGTCAGATTAAACCAAAATCGGGCAAGGATCGTTTGTGGTTCGCCATCCTAGCATACCGCAGAGAGTTGTGTGAACCTTAAGCTATATTGCGGCGTTATTCAAGCGTGGCATCTGATTAAGCTTTGTTAACCCAAGGGTGTCGCCGGTTGTCTAAACAAGGTGACATATTTTACGGCAGCTGGACCATTTGTGGAAAAGAGAGGAGGCAGCGAGGAGAGAAGGAAGGTGGGATTTAAAAAAAGAGAGAGAGAGAGAGAAAGAAATTGCTGGAAAGACAAGAAAGAGAATGCAGAATGTACAATGCAAGGGAGCCATGTGGAGATCTGTATATTGGGGGAAACAAAACAGCCACTTCACAGATGCGTGACGCAGCATAGGAGAACAAACACATCAGGACTAGATTTAGCCGTCCACCTGCATTTGAAAGACAAAGGTTGCTATTTTGAAGACAGCAAAGTCCACATTTTGGACAGAGAGGGCCGCTGGTTTGAAAGAGGGGTCAAAGAGGCCATCTAGGTCAAAGTTGAACAGCCCCCTCTCAGCAGAAGGGGAGGGATTCAACATCATCGATCTCCAGTCTACAACGCAGTCCTTTGAGCAGCTCCAAGAAGGCTCCACACCCATATGGACCACTCGGGTGACCCTGAGGACACAGATAAACCTCCAAGTGGCCTCAACGACAAGTGCAGTGATCTTTTAGCTTTTGGATTGTCTCTTTTGAATGGTGTGTAAATGTGGTCCATCTCTATGTGCCCGTTGATGGCTGTTTTGTCTGAGTGCCGCTGGTTGGGGGATTCTGGGAGTTGAAGTCCACCCATCTTCAAGCTACCAAGGTTGAGAAACACTGTGTTAATCTCTGCTCTTGTGGGTATTTTATTTCTGGCCAGGAAGTGCAGTAATCTTTTAGCTTTTGGATTGTCTCTTTTGAATGGTGTGTAAATGTGGTCCATCTCTATGTGCCCGTTGATGGCCGTTTTGTCTGAGTGCCGCTGGCTGGGGGATTCTGGGAGTTGAAGTCCACCCATCTTCAAGCTACCAAGGTTGAGAAACACTGTGTTAATCTCTGCTCTTGTGGGTATTTTATTTCTGGCCAGGAAGTGCAGTGATCTTTTAGCTTTTGGATTGTCTCTTTTGAATGGTGTGTAAATGTGGTCCATCTCTATGTGTCCGTTGACGGCCGTTTTGCCTGAGTGCCGCTGGCTGGGGGATTCTGGGAGTTGAAGTCCACCCATCTTCAAGCTACCAAGGTTGAGAAACACTGTGTTAATCTCTGCTCTTGTGGGTATTTTATTTCTGGCCAGGAAGTGCAGTGATCTTTTAGCTTTTGGATTGTCTCTTTTGAATGGTGTGTAAATGTGGTCCATCTCTATGTGTCCGTTGACGGCCGTTTTGCCTGAGTGCCGCTGGCTGGGGGATTCTGGGAGTTGAAGTCCACCCATCTTCAAGCTTCCAAGGTTGAGAAACACTGGACTAGAAGATCTTCCAAGGCCCCCTCCACCTCGTGTCATTCTGTTATTCTGGGGACGTCGTTAGGAGGAGCTGAGCCGTCATTAAGAAGGAAATCAGAAAATGCAAAGGATATTCCAGGCGGTATCGGGATCAAGCTTTCCAGCCAAAACCTTTGAGTTGTAAAGTTGCAACCCTTTTTTCTACCCAGGGAGCAGGGCATAAATATCTAAGAGGCGACTCTATTGCAACTATATCTTGCCTTCTCGTGCTTTGGAAAGCCTTTTGGGTTTCCCGAGAGGCCTGGCGATGCTTATTTTGACGGCATTAAAATTCCTTTTACTGTATTAGAATTTAATGAGTTATTTGAACTGAGGCTTGAAAAGGATCTTGTATTTCGGGTTCTCCCACCTCAGGCCACCCACGGAAAGAAACCTCTCAATGGCTCAACGTTACGGGGGGTTGGAAAACAGGACAAAATTGTGCACTGGTGGTTTTTGGGATGCTGCTGTGATCTGACGCCAAGCTGTCCATCAAATCACCCTCACCCTGATAAAAGAGAATATTTGTGGTAGCTCAGGGGTTGAACTGTGGAGTCCTTGGTATTCTGGGAGCTTGGCGGTTTTCTTGCAGACGTCCCACGACCCAACTAGGTAACATCATCAGTGCTCAAAGGGAGTGGCGTTTGGAAAGAGGAGGAGGACTGTGGACTCTTTGGGAGGCGCTCTGAGCTGGTGGTTTTCGTACAGACATCTCATTGCCCAACTAGGTAACATTATCAGTGGTAGTAGGGAGTGGGGGTTAGGAGAGGAGGAGGAGACAGAGAAGAAGGAGAGGAAAAGGGAGAAGGAGGAAGTGGAGGAGGTGGAGATGGAAAAGAAGGAGAGGAAAGGGAAGAAAGAGGTGGAAGAGGAGGAGATGGAGATGGAAAAGAAGAAGAAGAAGAAGAAGAAGAAGAAGAAGAAGAAGAAGAAGAAGAAGAAGAAGAAGAAGAAGAAGAAGAAGAAGAAGAAGAAGAAGAAGAAGAAGAAGAAGAAGAAGAAGAAGGAGAAGAAGAAGAAGAAGAAGAAACAAAATTTACAGTGTTATTTTCAGGGAAGGCTGAGGAATTCTGGGAGAAGGAAAAGGAAAAGGAGGAAGAAGGAGCAAGGAGAAGGAAAGGAGGAAGAGGGTAGGAGAAGAAGAAGGAGGATGGAGGAAGGTGGAAGGAGAAGGAGGAAGGAGCAGGAAAGGAGGATGGAGGAGGAGGAGGAGAGGAGGAGGAGGAAGAGGAAACAAAATTTACAGTGTTCTTTGCAGGGAAGGCTGGGGAATTCTGGGAGATGAAGTCCACCTCTCCTAAAGTGCCAAAGATGAGGACCACTCAGTTCTCCCCATCAAAGTGTGAGGACTAGGAGTAAGTTGCTTTTTTCAAGTGCTATTGTCACCTCAAATGGTCATAAGTGAATGGTCGTAAGTTGAGTAGTAGCTGTAGTTTTTCTCCCTAAATTTGAAGGATCGGGTTTATTCATGTTAGAAAGAAAGAAAAAGAAAGAAAGAGAGAAAGAGAGAGAGAGAGAGAGAGAGGGAGGGAGGGAGGGAGGGAGGAAGGAAGGAAGGAAGGAAGGAAGGAAGGAAGGATAGAAGGAGGGAGGGAGGAAGGAAGGAAGGGAAGAAGGGAGGGAAGGAAGGATGGCTTGGAATTTGGGAAGGAAGGAAGAAAGAAAGAAAGGATAGAAGGAAGGAAGAAAGAAAGGATAGAAGGAGGGAGGAAGGAAGGAAGGGAAGAAGGGAGGGAGGGAAGGAAGCATGGCTTGGAATTTGGGAAGGAAGGAAAGAAGGAAGGGAAGGAAGGAAGAAGCATGGCTTGGAATTTGGGAAGGAAGGAAAGAAGGAAGGGAAGGAAGGAAGAAAGATGGCTTGGAATTTGGGAAAAGGAAGAAAGAAAGAAGGGATGGAAGGATGGAGGAAGGAAGGAAGGAAGGATGGAATGAGGGAGGAAGGAAGGATGGCTTGGAATTTGGGAAGAAAGAAAGAAAGGATGGAAGGAGGGAGGGAGGGAGGGCGGAAGGAAGGAAAGAAGGAAGGAAGGAAGGATGGCTTGGAATTTGGGAAGGAAAGAAGAAAGAAAGGATGAAGGAAGGGAAAGAAGGAGGAAGGAAAGGAAGAAAGGATGGATGGATGAAAGGAAGAAAGGAAGGAAGGAAGGAAGGAAGGAAGGAAGGAAGGAACCCAAAGGTGCTTTTTCCAAGAGGCACCTGGACTTTTGGGTTTTTTTCTTTGAAGACGTTTCGCTTCTCATCCCAGAAGCTTCTCCAGCTCTGACCGGATGGTGTGTATGTATGGCAAGTGGCGTCTATTTGCCGACTCCTTATTTAAAAAAAAAGCCAGGTTTGAGAGCTTGGAGACCCCCGAGAGAAGAAAGGAAGGTCCCGGGAGACGGAGCCATTTTCTTGTGCCTTTACGTTTCCTGGGGGTGGCTCAGCCTCACCTGCTGGGGAGCCTCTTCCGTGGGAATAGCAGGGATTACCTTGATTGCTCCTAGGCTCAGAAATCAATTTTTATCCTCTCTCTCTCTCTTTTTTTTGGCAATAGTGCAGGAGATGGAACTTCAATTGAGTAACAAGAATCCACAAGTGATTCAAAGAGCAGCAATTTTGGCTAAATTAGCGACTGAAGCTGGGAGAGAAACGGAGGAGGGTTTATAGGCTTTTGATGGAATTCTCTCAAAGTCTAAAAGCTTTTATTGTTTTACAATTGGGCTCTGATAAACCGAGGGTTTTTTTTTATCTATCTATCTGTCTGTCTGTCTGTCTGTCTCACTCCCTCTCTCTTCTCTCTCTCCCCCTCTCCTCCTCTCTCTCCCCCTCTCCCCCTCTTCCTCTCTCTCCCTCCATCTATCTATCTATCTATCTATCTATCTATCTATCTATCTATCTATCTATCTATCTATCTATCATCTATCTATCTATCATCTATCTTACTGTATCTCTATTGTACCTATCCATCCATCCATTCAATATTTACCATCTATCATCTGTCTGTTTATCTGTCTATATTGTATCTATCTCTATTTTAAATCCATCCATCCATCCATCATTCTATTAATCTTTTACTCCTTCCTTCCTTCTATTCTTCCTTTCTCTCTCTCTCTTCCTTCCCTTCTTTCTTCCTTCCTTCTTCTTCCTTCCTTCCTTTTCATTCTTTCTTTGTTTCTCTTTCATTCTTCTCCCTCCCTCCCTCCCTTCCTTCCCTTTCATTCTTTCTTTCTCTTTCTTTCTTCTCCCTCCCTCCCTCCCTCCCTTTCTTTCTTTCTTTCTTTCTTTCTTTCTTTCTTTCTTTTCTAATCATAATAACAATTAATTAGTGGAAAAGCTTGCCTCCAGAAGTTGTGGGTGCTTCATTCCTGGAGGTTTTCAAGAAGAGATTGGACAGCCATTTAAATTCCAGAATAATATAGGGTGTCCTACTTGAGCAGGGAGTTGGACAAGACCTCCAAGGCCCCTTCTAATCCTATTATTCTATGTTTTAAGTTTTAAGAATCCAACATTGTGAGTCCACGTCTTGTCACCATTAGCGCCTCAACTCTGTACAATTGCCAGATCTGAAGGACTAAGACTCTAGGAGCAACATCATAGCAGTCTTCCAATACCTGAGGGGGCTGCCCCAAAGAAGAGGAGGGGGTCCACCTATTCTCCAAAGCCCCTGAAGGCAGGACAAGAAGCAACGGATGGAAAGTCATCAAGGAGAGAAGCAACCTGGAACTAAGGTGGAATTTCCTGACAGTGAGAACAATTAATCAGTGGAACAACTTGCCACTAGAAGTTGTGAATGCTCCAACACTGGAGGTTTTTAAGAAGAGACTGGACAGCCGCTTGTCTGGAAAGGTATAGGGTCTCCTATTCAAGCAGGGGGTTGGACTAGAAGACCTCCAAGGTCCCTCCCGGCTCTGTTATTCTGCCAAGAGATGGGCGGTCTTCCTGCGCCAGGCTTAACGGGCACAGCTGGCGTGGCCCTGGGGTCTTGTAAATGCCACCTCCCATTAAGTGGCACTACTCCATAAAAACCTTACTTAGCATGCCGAGTAAGTTGCCGGCAACACAGTGTGAATGACAGGCGTAACCCGGGCCCAGGAACCTACGTGATTCTCCTGCCTTTCAGCAGGGAGATTAAAGACTGTCAGAAAAGATTTCACTCTTGTCTCTCGCCTTCTGTTCCCCAAGATCACCCTGCATTGGTGATGCTTAATTGCTGAGCAGACGGTCCATGCGGCTGGCGTAGATGCTCGGGGATGCGATTTTCGCCTCCTTGGAAGCTGTTTGCGGCATGCATATATATATATATATATACAGGAGAGGCGAATCCATCTTAATATGCTATTCCTGGTAGGTGGATGTTTTGTATACCTACAGAGAAAGAAGCAGTCTTGTGATCTCGGACTTTGAGGCTTGCTGTCAAACATCAGCCATCACACTAAGGACTGTTTTGAAGAATAAGCAGGTTGTATTACACGAACGGCTATTTTATATGTGAAATTATGGCTGAAATATTTCTGCACCTCTATTGGTTCACACTGTCAGGAAGTTTCTCCTTAGGTTTTTTGTTTTTTTTTAAATTTGATTTATATGCTGCCCTTCTCCGGAGACTCAGGGCAGCTTACAGTGCGTTAAGCAATAGCCTTCATATTTTTGTATATTTATACAAAGTCAGCTTATTGCCCCCACAAACTGGGTCCTCAATTTACCTACCTTAGAAAGGATGGAAGGCTGAGTCGACCTTGAGCCTGGGGAGATTTGAACTTGCAGTAATTGCAGGCAGCTGGATGTTAATAACAGGCTATTAGTCTGCTGCACCATCAGGCTCTTAGTTTTAGGTTGCTTCTCTCTTTGTTCAGTTTCCATCCGTTGCTTCTTGCTTTGCCTTCTGGTGCTTTGGAAAATACATTGCCTATACATCCTTTCTGGCAGCCCCTTAAAAGCCTGTTGCCTATCACACTCTTGGGCAAAGCATGTCGTAGGGTTGCCAGGTGTCCACTATTTGAGCGGACACTCCGCTTTTTTTCACATTATGTTCACTATTTTTTTTTTTCACAAAATAGTGGACATTTTTTTTTTTATTCAAAAGCTTTACGATGAAACGGTACGTAACCTAAAGCTGTACAGTCTAAGAGAATAAGGATAGGAGAATCGCGTTTTGACTTTTTTTTTTTCATAAGTTAGAATGAGGCAAAGATCGAATAGCCATCGAACTCGATTCTCCGAAAAAATTAAGGAGGAGATTAAAATAAAAATACATTATAAAATGATGTACAGTTCACATTTTTAAAATGTATCGTAGCTTGTGTCGACTGTCCTAAAATGGCGTGTTAAAATGTTTGTAAGAAAATATATAATTTAATTGTAAATTTTTTTTAATTTTTTTACTACTTAACACCCCCCCCTCCCCGCTTGTCCGCTATTTTTTGGAAGCAGACTTGGCAACCCTAAGTATGTGAGCCATTTCTTCCTTTCCGTGGCCCATGAAAGTGCATCTATAGCAGAGGATATTGAGGAGACGATGGAAAGAAACATTACGATGATGGAATTAACAGAGGCAATTAAGAAACAGAAGAATGGAAAGGCACCAGGAGCAGATGCCTTGCCGGTTGAGTATTATAGGACGTACGAGAATCCTTAAATTTTCCACTACTGGAAATTATGAATGAAGTCATGACAAATAAGGAAATACCCAAATCATGGACTGAGGCTTATATTGCATTGATGCATAATGAAGATACAGACCCACAACTAATCAAAATATCCCAACAGAGGAGGCTATTATAAAAAAATTTTTTAGAATGTGCGGAAGCAGATATGCTAACTAAAAAATTAAAGGATAGAGAGCAAAGACAAGTAGGTTTAGCTTGGGAAAATTTTTTATAAATGGTTAGAAAAGAGGAAACTATAACCCACATTAGATGAGGAATGGTATCTATTGAGAAACTTATACTATATAAGATAAGTGAGGTAGGATGGACCTAATTGATGTATTAAGGTATATAAGCTGTTCTGTCTTCTCCGGATTATAATATAGAGTTATAGTACCGAATATTTGTTTATTAAGGTATTACAAAGAAGTATGCTTGTTTATTGTTGTATTGTTCTTTGTGTGTCATTTTACGTTGTGTTGTCTTTTCTTTTTAATCGAAAATGTAAATAAAGATTATTTTTTTAAAAAAACAAAAAACTATAGGCTTATATCCTTGCTAAATTCAGATTACAAAATTTTGGCTTCAATACTGGCAGAAAGACTTAAAAGATATTTGAATAATTTTATACATTCAGATCAAAATGATCTGATCTTATATTATCTCTAATATAAGAATAATTACCGAATACGTTAGAATATTATGAAGTGCATTCCTGAAAATCAGATGGCTTTGATATTTTTAGATGCTCAAAAAGCATTTGACAATGTGAACTGGCGATTTATGATGCTACAAAATGGAAGAGAAGTCCACAAGTCTTAAAGCGGCCAAGTTCAAAGACCTCTGATCTATAGTATGTAGATAATAAAGTTGAAAAAAGGTGAACAACATTTTTACAGCACTATAGATGCGTTGAGGCTGGGGGTGACAAGGAATGGTGGGGAGGGGAGGGGCCAGGCGAGACACCGCTTGGCGTGAGTGACATTGAGTTGGCCACGCCTACCCAGTCACATGACCATCAAGCCACGCCCCACTATCACATGACCATCGAGCCACACCCACAAAATAAACCACGCCCACAGAACCGGTAGTTAAAAAAAATTGAGACCCCACCCCTGGGGAGGTCTGTTTATTTTGTTTATCCCCTTTTGCTTAAAGGCACAGTCCGAGGAAATCCAGTTGTCCAGCTGCACGATGGAGATGCAAAGAGAGGCTTCTGGAACCTTCTTAACGCCAAAGCTGCAAGTGTGGGCAATTAAAAGCCATTGTAATCCTTTGCAAACGGGAACGAAAAGAAAGGCAGCTTTGAAATGCTAGCGGTGTTCCCCAACTTTGGCCGCTTTAAGGTTGGGTGGACTTCAACGCCCAGAATTCCCAAGCCTTCCCTGCAAATTTTGTTAAAGATTCATCCCCCCTCCTCTTCCTTTTCTTTTTTTCTTCTTGTTATGATTCAAAGTTTCCCAACCTTATCAACTTTAAGATGTGTGGACTCTCAGAATTCCCCAGCCTTCGCTGCAAAGAATGCAGCAAATTTTGTTACAGCTTCTTCTTCTTCTTCTTCTTCTTCTTCTTCTTCTTCTTCTTCTTCTTCTTCTTCTTCTTCTTCTTCTTCTTCTTCTTCTTCTTCTTCTTCTTCTTCTTCTTCTTCTTCTTCTTCTTCTTCTTCTTCTTCTTCTTCTTCTTCTCCTTCTCCTTCTCCTTCTCCTCCATCTCCTCCTCCTCCTATTCCTCTTCTCCTCCTCCTCCCTTTTCCTCTTTCTTCTCTGTCTCCTCCTCCTCCTCTTCTTCTTCTTTTCCATCTCCATCTCCATCTCTATCTCCTCCTCTTCCTCCTCCTCCTTCCTTTTCCTCTCCTTCTTTTCCATCTCCAACTCCTCCTCTTCCTCCTCCTCGCTTTCCCCCTCCTTCTTCTCTCTTTCCTCCTCCTCCTCCTCTTGTCTTCTTGTTATAATTCTTTTCCCAACTTTGATAATTTTAAAACGTGTGGACTTCAATTCCCAGAATTGCCAGCTGGGGAATTCTGGGAGTTGAAGTCATCCCCCACCCCACCCCCCATCTTAAAGTTGCCAAGGTCGGCAAGGACCAAATTATAAGAACAAAAAGAATGGGGGAGCTGTAAGAGGATTGGCAGGCTGGTTTGCAAAATGGGGCTGCAACTTCACCATCCGTTCCTTCCACATTTTGAGCTTCTCGGAGGACGTAGCAGGGTGCAATTAAAGACATTCCCGTACAGGCTGATTTTCTTCCCAAGATTTATTTTTATTTTATTTTTTTTATTACCGTGTCAGTCACTACATCTCCCGGCAGTGTCTCTAAGCCGCTCCATTTTGGGAGACTCAGAGAGGCTTACCGAATTAATATCCGAAGATTAAAAAACAAAAACAAGGGGATGCCACGAGAACCAATCGGTTTGCTGGACTGGACCACCCTTTGGGCTAATGTGATCTAACTCATACGAGGATTGTCATATTTTTACAGGGCTCTGGGGAAAAAAGGAATGAGGAGGAAGGTGGGGTATTTGGATGTAAAGACGGTAAGCCGTCGTCACACAGAGGATATTCCAATAAAAGAGAATATTTGCAGCTCAGGGTTGAACTGTGGGGTCCTTGGTGCTCTCTGAGCTTGGGGTTTTTTCTGCAGACATCTCATGACCCAACTAGGTAACATCATCAGTGCTAAAGGGAGTGGGGTTTGTAGAGAGGAGGAGGAGGAGGAGGAGGGGGAGGAAGGGGAGGAGGAGGAGAACTGTGGGGTCCTTGGTGCTCTCTGGGCTTGGTGGTTTTCTTACAGACATTTCATGACCCAAGTAGGTAACATCATCAGTGCTAAAGGGAGTGGGGTTTGTGGAGAGGAGGAGGAGGGGGAGGAGGAGGAGGAGAACTGTGGGGTCCTTGGTGCTCTCTGGGCTTGGTGGTTTTTGTACAGACATTTCATGACCCAAGTAGGTAACATCATCAGTGCTAAAGGGAGTGGGCTTTTCAGAGGTCTGCTGGGGATGGAAACTTTTTCATGGCAGAGGGGAGGAAGGAGACAGAAAAGGAGGGAGGGAGGGAGGGAGGGAAGGAAGGAAGGAAGGTAGGAAGGAGAGGAGGAAGGGAGGGAGGAAAGAGAGAGAGAGAAGAAAAAGAAAGAAAGAGAAAGAGAGAGAAAGAAAGAAAGGAAGGAAGAGGGAAAGAAAAGGAAGGAAGGAAGGAAGGAAGGAAGGGGAGGAGGAAGGGAGGGAGGAAAGAGATAGAGAGAAGAAAAAGAAAGAAAGAGAGAGAAAGAAAGAAAGAGGGAAAGAAAGGAAGGGAGGGGAGGAGGAAGGGAGGGAGGAAAGAGAGAGAGAATAAAAAGAAAGAAAGAGAAAGAGAGAGAAAGAAAGAAAGAGGGAAAGGAAGGAAGGAAGGAAGGGGAGGAGGAAGGGAGGGAGGAAAGAGGGAGAGAAGAAATAGAAAGAAAGAGAGAGAAAGAGAGTGAAAGAAAGAAAGAGGGAAAGAAAGGAAAGAAGGAAGGGAAAGAAAGAAAGAGAAAGAAAGAGAGAGAGAGAGAGAGAAAGGAAGGAAGGAAGGAAGGAACTGATTTCTTTGAAGATGCTCATGGGCTGAAGAAGGAAGCAACTATGAATAACTTGCAATCTTCAACCAGAGGTCAGTCATCCCAAAATAGAGACCACTTTAAGGTTCTGCTGAAGACCCATCTCTCTCTGGGGTCCTTGGTGCTCTCTGAGCTTGGTGGCATTCTTGCAGACGTTTCATGACCCAGCTAGGCAACATCATCAGTGCTAGAAGGGAGAGGAGTTTGCAGAGAGGAGGAGGAGGAGGAGGAGGCATGGGACTGTGGGGTCCTTGGTGCTTTCTGAGCTTGGTTCTTTTCTTGCAGACAACCACAGACTCCAACTCCAGTCACTGAACTGACTTGCTGACTTAGGTTGCTTCATACAATGTAAGCAATCCATGCATTAAATCAACTCAAAAGTGGGGGGACAAAATCCCTAATGCTAAGATTGATCCTAACCAAAACCGAGTGGTGGTGAGCAAACGAATTGGTTGGGTGTTTCGCTGTCTCGTTTCAGCACATTGCACGGAGCGAAAGAGCTGGAAATAACCATAAGGTCATCTAGGCTGACCCCCCCCACCCCTTTCTCAAAGAAAGGATTTCACACATAAAGCTTTTCCCTCCTGGCAGATGGTTGTCCGCCTCCCTGGCTCACAAGGAAGCTAATTTGTTCCACCACTGAGCTTCTCTTTCATCTGGAAATTTCTCCCTCCCTGGCCGACGTTCAACAGGACTCGGCCTTCCCGTGTAATTTAAAACAATTATTATCCGTCCTGCGTTCCGGGTTGATGGAGAACAGATCGGTATCAAACCCATCGTGAATTATAATAAGGAACCGCTGATCCGTGAACCGATCCTATCGGAGGGTACTTCTACATCACTTTTAAGGACCGGCAGCCGGATTTGAAGAACGAGCCGTGTGGCGTCTGGCGGGAATTGGATTAATTTATTTCTCATTTAACTTTGGTTCACTGGCGCCCGCAAATGAAAAAAACCCGTTATTTCTTTCGGGGGAATTGCCGCAAAGCCACAACCGTTTGTTCATGGTCTGTTTCCTTGTTGTCAAGTTGTCCTCCTGGCTCCTGAGTGGAATTTGCCCCAGCAAAGGCTCGGGGTATGTGTCTTGTTTCTGTGGGTAGTCCTCGACTTACGACCGTCCTCGAGAGCAGAATTTCCGTTGCAAAACGGGGCTAAGAGAGCCGAGCCCCAATTTTTACCCTCTTTGGCTTCGTAAAAACGAAGGGCTGAAGTCGTTATGCTGTCGCTAAGCAAATCACCTGGCTGCATTTTGGCAATTGCATTTGTGGCCTTTGCCATGTCCGTGGTCGAAAAATCGTGATTTACACCATTTTTTTTCTCCCCCCCCCCAGGAAATGAGCGTTTACTTCAGGTTTCCCGCCGAAAAACGCTCCGCAGCAAATCATGGTTAGCTTTATCAACCGCAGCAATCATTTTACGACCAACCCATTCGCTTAACAACCACGGCAAAAACGGTGATAAAATTGGGCACGGTTACTTTGTGAGCCAATTTATAACCATCCTGAATTACAACTGAAATTACAGGCTGAATTACAGTCGTAGGACTATCAGTAGTTGGGCTCCACTTTATATCTCGTTTTTTTTTTTAAATAAAAAGAACCCTCTCTTGATGTTTCCAGCAAGGGGTTGAGAGAGAGAGAGGGGGAGATGATATATATGTATGTATGTATAGATTAGATAGATAGATAGATAGATAGATAGATAGATAGATAGATAGATAGATAGATGATAGATAGATAGATAGATAGATAGATAGATAGATAGATAGATACCCTGTTTTCCCCAAAATAAGACACCCCCTGATAATAAGCCCAATTGGGCTTTTCAGCACATGGCAATAAGGCCAAGCGCTTATTTCAGGGTTCAAAAAAATATAAGAGAGGGTCTTATTTTTGGGGAAACATGGTAGGTAGGTAGGTGATAGATAGATAGATAGATAGATAGATAGATAGATAGATAGATAGATACCCTGTTTTCCCCAAAATAAGACACCCCCTGATAATAAGCCCAATTGGGCTTTTCAGCACATGGCAATAAGGCCAAGCGCTTATTTCAGGGTTCAAAAAAATATAAGAGAGGGTCTTATTTTTGGGGAAACATGGTAGGTAGGTAGGTGATAGATAGATAGATAGATAGATAGATAGATAGATAGATAGATAGATAGATAGATAGACAGACAGACAGAGACAGACAGATAGATAGATAGATAAATAGATGTATATGTATGTATTTATGTATAAATTAGATAGATAGATAAATAGATACATGCATAGATATATACATACATAAATAGAAAGAGATAGATAGATAGATAGATAGGTAGATAGATATAGATAGATAGATATAAATAGGATAAAGATAGAGATAGATAGATAGATGATAGACAGACAGACAGACAGACAGACAGAGAGAGATAGATAGATAGATAGATAGATAGATAGATAGATAGATAGATAGATAGATAGATAGATAGATAGATAAATAGATAGATAGATAGATAAGATAGATAGATAGAGGATAGATAGATAGATAGATAGATAGATAGATAGATAGATAGATAGATAGATAGATAAATAGATAGATAGATAGAGATAGAGCGAGAGATAGAGATAGATAGATAGATATAGATAGATAGATATAGATAGATAGATAAGAGATAGAGCGAGAGATAGAGATAGATAGATAGATGATGTATATGTATGTATGTATAGATTAGATAGACAGACAGACAGGTAGATACATAGATAATGATACATATGCATGTATGTATAGAGATAGAAATAGAGATATAGATATATAATATAGATAAAGAGATATAGAGATATTTAGATATAGAGATACATACACACATACATATATATTTTTGTGTGTGTGTAATTTATTTATTATTAAAATTTACATCCTGTCCATCTCCCCCGGTAGGGCTACTCTGGACGGCTTACAGAAGAGGAAAAAAAAAGAAAAAAAAAAGATAAAGCTATGTTTTTTGAAGTGATGCTTGTACCAAATGCCCCTATTTATCAGCCTCCGGTCGGGTTGTCTTCTCCCGGGAACAACCTGTTGCTATAGAGACCTCTCTGGGGTATGTGTGTGTGTGAAGGAGCCTCTCCATCCCCAGCATTTCTCCCTTGGTAACTCGTCATTATGCAAAGCAAACAATCTTTCGCTAAACAGCATTTAAGCAAATTGTCCAATTACCGGGGGACGATAACACCAGAGTCTGTTCCGGTGGCCAGGATTTTTCAAAGCGACTGGAGACAACCATATTAGCTCTTTGGGTTTTAACATGTTAATTCTCTGGATTTTTTTTTTAATCGTTCTTATCACCGGCCCAACTCTCATCTTCCTATCCATCCTTGCTCTTTCGTTCCCCTCTGGTAAACCATCCTCTGGATTTTGTGCTCAGCCGGAGAAGCGCTTTGCGCCAACCCCATCCTGAGCAGAGAGATTTACCGTGTCCCGTGATCTCAACCTAAGCTGGCCCAGATATTTAAGCCGATCAATAATAATTGGTCCCGGGGTTTAAAAATCAGCCAAGCCCATCCAGAGCTATGGATTGTGGACAACCTGGTGGCTCAGCAGACTGATAGCATTGTGATTAACACCAGCTGTCTGCAATTACTGTAAGTTCGAATCTCGCCAGGCTCAAGGTTGACTCAGCCTTCCATCCTTTCTAAGGTAGGTGAAATGAGGACCCAGATTGTGGGGGCAATAAGCTGACTTTGTATAAATATACAAAAGGATGAAGGCTATTGCTTAATGCATTGTAAGCCGCCCTGAGTCTCCGGAGAAGGGCGGCATATAAATCAAATTTTTAAAAAAACCAATTAAATAGGAGCCAAGAATGTGCAGTGGAATAGAATAGAATAGAATAGAATAGAATAGAATAGAATAGAATAGAATAGAATAGAGTAGAGTAGAGTAGAGTAGAGTAGAGTAGAGTAGAGTAGAGTAGAGTAGAGTAGAATAGAATAGAATAGAATAGAGTAGAATAGGCTATAGAATAAGGAGTAGAGTAGAGTAGAGTAGAGTAGAGCAGAATAGAGTAGAGTAGAGTAGAGTAGAATAGAGTAGAGTAGAGTAGAGTAGAGTAGAGTAGAGTAGAGTAGAGTAGAGTAGAGTAGAATAGAATAGAATAGAATAGAATAGAATAGAATAGAATAGAATAGAATAGAATAGAATAGAATAGAATAACAGAGTTGGAAGGGACCTTGGAGGTCTTCTAGTCCAACCCCCTGCCCAGGCAGGAAACCCTACACCACTTCAGACAAATGGTTATCCAACTTCTTCTTAAAAATTTCCAGCGTTGGAGCATTCACAGGCAACTGCAGGCAAGTTGTCCCACTTATTAATTGTTCTAACAATTAACAACAATTGTTCTAATAAGACAGGGTCTTATTTTCAGGGAAACACGGTACCACTGTGTAAAGTCCTAGTAAGACCACACCTAGAATACTGCATCCAATTTTGGTCACCACACTATAAAAAAGATGTTGAGACTCTAGAAAAAGTGCAGAGAAGAGCAATAAAGAGGATTAGGGGACTGGAGGCTAAAACAGATGAAGAACGGTTGCAGGAACTGGACATGTCTAGTTTAATGAAGAGAAGGACTAGGGGAGACATGATAGCAGTCTTCCAGTATCTCAGGGGCTGCCCCAAAGAAGAAGGAGTCAAGCTATTCTCCAAAGCCCCTGAAGGCAGGAGAAGAAGCAATGGGTGGAAACTGAACAAGGAGAGATTCAACCTAGAAATAAGGAGGGATTTTCTGACAGTGAGAACAATCAACCCATGGAACAGAAGTTGCCTTTGGCAATTGAGGGAGCTTCATCACTTGAGATTTTCAAGAAGAGACTGGACTATCATTTGTCATAAATGGTGTAGAGTCTCCTGCTTGGGTGGGAGGTTAGACTAGATGACCTCCAAGATCCCTTCCAAGTCTGTTAATCTGTTATTATTCTGTTATTCAGAAATTGTGGGAGTTTCATCACTGGAGGCTTTCAAGAAGAAAGCCTCCAGTGATGCCCAACTGTCAGACAACTATCTTGCTTAGCGATGGGAATTCTAATCTCAGTTGTGTTCATAAACCGAGGACTACCTGTAGTTATAATGGCTAGGAATCAGAGATCTGTTCTCCAGAGCACCTGAAGGCAGGAGAAGAAGCCATGGATGGAATCTAAGGAAAGAAGCAACTGGGAATTAAGGAGAAATTTCCTGACAGGGAGAACAATTCACCGGTGGAACAGCCTGCCACCAGAAGTTGTGAGTCCTCCAACACTGGAGGTTTTCAAGAAAAAATTGGACAGCCATTTATCTGAAATTGGCCTGAACAGGGGGTTGGACTAGAAGACCTCCAAGGTCCCTTCCAACTCTGCCATTCTGCTATTCTCTTGCCTGTCCCTGTGTGTGTGTGTGTGTGTTTATACCTCCAAAAGTCAAGATGGCAGTTGTGAGATTCACAAGATGCGCCCCTAAAAAAGAGAGAGCTTCAATTGCACAACCACAGATACAATTTTGATTCTTGAACAAATTAGGAATTAAGGCAGATGAGAGCAAATATATATATATATATAGTCCTTAGCCTTTTCTAGCCAGTCAGCTTATCCCTGATTATAATATCTTTTCAAAAATAGTAAAAAAAAAATAAATAAAAAAAATAAAGGCTGCAGAATTGTCTCCGTTTCAAAAAAACCTTCTATTTGGTTTTTCCTCTGCCATGTTTAGCCGGCGCGTCTTCTATTCGCTTTCAGCTTTTTAAATATAAAAATTTCTTAACTCGTCTCCTTTCTAATTTCTACCTGTCAAGGGATCTTAGAACAGATGGCAGAGAAGTTTTGACAGCTGAAATTCTATTTTCAAAACTAGAACCTAATCATGATTGTCTTGGGGTTTTGTTTTTTTCTTCTTTTCTAACAGTTGCAAAAAAAAAAAAAATCAGCGGCCCAAACTGGTTTGTACTGGTTTGAATTATGACTGGAATGGAGCCCTGATGGCCGCAAATTGGGTCACCTGCACGACTTGCCCGATTCTGTGCAAAATCTCCATTCCCACCTCACTCCAGGGGAAGGATACTGCAAAATCCCCATTCCCTCCCCACTCCTGGGGGAAGGATACTGCAAAATCTCCATTCCCACCTCATTCCAGGGGAAGGATACTGCAAAATCCCCATTCCCTCCCCACTCCTGGGGCCAGCCAGAGGTGGTATTTGCCAGTTCTCTGAACTGCTCAAAATTTCTGCTATTGGTTCTGCAGAACCTGTCAGAACCTGCTGGATTTCACCCCTGGTTTGATTGATAAGGAGCAGTATCTAACACAATAACACTGTCAGCACTCCAAACTACATTCGTTCCAGTGCTGACATAAGGAGGAGAAGAGGAGGCAGCTGGCAAAAGGACGCTTCACTTTTCACCTACTTATTTTCCCTGAAGATAATATCCCCTAGGAGATGGGATGGGAGGGGGGACATTCCTGGGAGCTGAAGTAGTAGATATGGGGAGAGTGATTCAGAAGATGGCCAATGAGACGCAGAGAATTGGGGAATGGAAAGGGAAGATTTGGGGTCAGGAAGTCAGTGTTGGCTGCGACATAATCGGGGACAGGTTGTCGTGCTTAATAAATGAAAGATTTCATCAAAGACTATTTGTTTGGAAATGCAATTTATTTGAGACGACACCGAAACGACATGAAACGCAGGTCTCATCGGCTGCTCAGCGACACAACCACAATAATCATTTGTATCCCATTTTCTGGTGATAATCCAAAGGAAAGGAATAACCTTAGAGCCGTTCTCGGTTTGAGGGAAATCACGTGGCACAATGAAGTGCACGATCCCGCTGCGAAACTGCAGCTCACATTTTTCGCATATATATATATATATATATATATATATATATATATATATATATATATATATATATATATATGTGTATGTGTATGTGTATGTGTATGTGTATGTGTATGTGTATGTGTATGTGTATGTGTATGTATATGTATATGTATATGTATATATGTATATATGTATATATGTATATATGTATATGTATATGTATACGTATGTAAAACCAGGCATGGCTTACCTAGCAACTGTCTCGCTTAACAACTGGACCCAATTTTGTTCGTAAGTCAAGATTTCCCTGTATGTTGTTTTATTCGATTGTTGTACGTTGCACAAAATTGCTTTTTGTGGGATAGATGGCTATACAAATTTGATTAATAAATAAATAACAGATAAATAAATTTTGGGTTGCCGGAAACAAGCAGCCATTCCAGTCTGGCTAGGGGAAAAAAATGTGTTTATTATTGACAAACATTGAATTGGTTTTTTTTTTTAAAAAAAATACCATAATGGAAAAAAAACCTGATTAATAAGGTTTCATCGGACAGTTTTAACTCACGTCTTCAAAACCTGGAATTGCTTTCATATATCAAGTTATCAATATGGGTATGTCTGTGCATGGATAAAAATACATAAACTTTCATAAAAATATATGCATGCTACAGGATCCTGAAAAATATATAAGGGACCTTCCGCAAAGCTTTTCCTAATCAAGAAATCATTTGAGTTCTATTTTCCTGAATATTGACTTGGAAGTGCGATGGTGAAGCTTTTATTTTCCTAAAAAAAATAAACCTCAGCCTACGACCGTAACTGAACCCAAAATTTCCACTGATGTGCAAGACAGTTGTTAAGTCAGTTTTGCCCCATTTTACGACCTTTCTTTGCCACGGTCGTTAAGTGAATCACTGCAGTTGATAAGTCAGTAACAGGTAACGGTAACAGAGTTGGAAGGGACCTTGGAGGTCATCCAGTCCAACCCCCTGCTCACACAGGAGACCAATACTAGGGATTCGAACTACCGAACTGCCGACTTTTCTGGTTGACAAGCTCAGTGTCTTAACCACTGAGCCACCTCAGTTGTTAAGTGAATCTGGCTTCCCCATTGACTTTGCTTGTCAGAAGGTCGCAAAAGGAGACCAGTGTCAACCCTGAAACCATTTCGGGAGCGTCTTCAGGGCTGCCACAGCAAGGCTGGTTGGAGCTGTGGGAACGGGAGATAGAGATAGCTGGGGACTTGTAGCCAAAATAACATTCTTTCTCTTGGGAGCCAAGGACGTTCCCACCAGGTACTGAGGAGGCATGGACTGAAACCAACTGGAGTTGGGACTGTGACCGGATTGGACCATGTGATGGACATGTAGACTGGGGGAAGGAACTTTGAATTTTAATTTGGGTGGGGAAAACCTCGGGACCTTCAGAGTTGGGTTTTCACCAGATGTGCCAATATGACCTGCCTAATAAAATTTGAGGCCTTTGAACTCTGGTGCTGGAGGAGACTCCTGCGAGTCCCTTGGACTGCAAGGCCATCCAACCGGTCAGTCCTAGAGGAGATCAACCCTGACTGCTCTTGAGAAGGCCAGATCCTGAAG
Organism: Pantherophis guttatus; assembly: GCF_059756535.1. Classification (NCBI taxonomy): domain Eukaryota; kingdom Metazoa; phylum Chordata; class Lepidosauria; order Squamata; family Colubridae; genus Pantherophis; species Pantherophis guttatus. Next base: position 2,862,459 of record NC_142070.1, read on the forward strand.
AGGAAACTCAAATCCTTTGGCCACCTAATGAGAAGGAAGGACTCCCTGGAGAAGAGCCAAATGCTGGGAACGATGGAGGGCAAAAGAAGAAGGGGACGGCAGAGAAGGAGGTGGCTGGATGGAGTCACCAAAGCAGTCGGCGGGAGCTTAAATGGACTCCGGGGGATGGTAGAGGACAGGAAGGCCTGGAGGAACATTGTCCATGGGGTTGCGATGGGTCAGACACGACTTCGCAACTAACAGTACACCCATACAACAAAATTCACAACACCCAAAGACCAGGTCCAACACACATAACAATCCCCAAACACACTCCCACCCACCACACATTCCCCGCCTCTAAACCACCCAAACAGATAGATAGATAGATAGATAGATAGATAGATAGATAGATAGATAGACAGATAGATAGATAGGTAGATGATAGATTGATAGATGAGAGATGAGAGAGAGAGAGATGATAGAGGATGGACAGATGGATGAATGGATGGACAGACAGATGGACAGGCAGGCAAAGAGAGAGAGAGATGATGGATGGATGGATGGATGGATGGATGGATGGACGATGGAGAAAGATAGATAGATAGATAGATAGATAGATAGATAGATAGATAGATAGATAGATAGATAGATAGATAGATGAGAGAGAGAGATGATAGAGGATGGACAGATGGATGGACGGATGGACAGGCAGTCAGGCAGAGAGACACACACAGAGAGATGATAGATGGATGCGATGGATGGGTAGATGGATGGATGGACAGATGGATGGACAGGTAGGCAGAGAGAGAGAGATGATGGATGGATGGATGGATGGATGATGGAGAAACATAGATAGATAGATGATAGATAGATAGATAGATAGATAGATAGATAGATAGATAGATAGATAGATGAGAAAGAGAGATGATAGAGGATGGACAGATGGATGGACGGATGGACAGGCAGGCAGGCAGAGAGACACACACAGAGAGATGATAGATGGATGTGATGGATGGGTAGATGGATGGATGGACAGACAGATGGACAGGCAGGCAAAGAGAGAGAGATGATGGATGGATGGATGGATGGACAATGGAGAAAGATAGATAGATAGATAGATAGATAGATAGATAGATAGATAGATAGATAGATAGATAGATAGATAGATAGATAGATAGATACATAGATAGACAGACAGACACAGAGAGAGAGAGATTGATAGATACAGGCAGATGAATAAATGCATTTAGGAATATGGAAAAAAATAAATTCCCACAGTTGACGCCAGAGCAAAACCTAAAAGTACATAATCCGAAGATTTTTTTTTTTTTGATGGAGTCTCTGTTGCATTCCTCTGAATTCATGTCAGACTAATGAGGTTGAATTTAAGGAGAATTAGCATGAGAAGGGCATTAAAAAAAAAAAGAGGAAAAAAGATCAAAATTCACCTACTTGCCCCCCCCCCCTTTTTCTTTGCCGTGATCGGTTTTTTTTAAAAATCTGCTTGTGAATTTGCATCTTTCGTTCAGGGCTGGGAGCAAAGGACGGTTTCTTAACCTCATCCTGGTTAGATGCCAACTTTCGCCATGTCTGTTACCGATTATGGTTTCTGTCTTTGGGCACCGGGCCAGATAAAAACTCCCTTGACATTCAGGAAATCAAAGGATGCCCTTTTCTGCGGCTGCGGGAGACGCTGAAAATCTTTAATGGACGGAGATATTTTTTAAAAAGGGAGAAAACACACACAGAGAGAGACACAAACACACACACAGAGAGACACACACCCTATCTTTACAAGTAGTCCTCGACGTACGACCGCAATGGAGCCCCAGATGCACGCTGCTACGTGAGACATGTGTTCAGTGAATAGATAACCCCCATTTTACGCCTTTTCTTCCCACGGTTGTTAAGCGAATCGAGTTTCCGACTTGGCTCGTCGGAAGGTTGCAAAAGGGGGATCGCGTGACTCCAGGACATTGCGACCGTCGTAAATATGCAGTGGTGGGATTCAGCCAGTTCGGATCTATTTGGGAGAACCGGTTGTTAACTTTCTAAGCAGTTCGGAGAACCGGTCGTTAGAAGAAATCTTATTTTGTTTTTTTCCACTTTGCAGGGCTAATCCTGTAAGGAAGGGAGGAAGGAAACATTCTGGTGTTATTTCTAGCCTAATCTTTATTGTCTTGCTTACAGAAACTGCCTCTCCGGTTAACCCTTGTTACATTGTAACAGCTAAGGCGAAGCACCCATCGACGTGAGTGACGTTGAGTTGGCCATGCCCACACGGTCACATGGCCACCGAGCCACACCTACCCTGCTGGTCATTAGAGCAGAGAACCGGTTGTTAAATTATTTGAATCCCACCACTGTAAATATGAGTCTGTCTGAGTTCTGATCGCGTGACGACGGGGAGGTTGCAACGGCCGTAAGGGTGAAAAAACAGCCATAAGTCACTTTTTGGAGTGCTGTCGGAACTCTGAACGGTCACTCAGTGAAACTGTTGTAAGGCAAGGACTAACCCATATTGTTCTTTGAGCCACGATGCCGAAGGAAGTGCATAAATAGGCCTACTTCTTGGGCAAGGGGTTGGACTAGATGTCCCCCAAGGTCCCTTCCACCTCTGTTGTTAGTCTGAAATGGGGCGAGGCCTTTAGGGAGAAATGCAGGGGGTTCCCTGTGGTGGGTTTGGGTGCAGCCACAACCTTCACACAACATGGGAAGCTTCGGGTTGGGCGACATGACAGATTGCGTGAACCCAAGCCGGTCTTTAAGGTTCATCCTTGTTCTGTCCCCATCTCACACACGCACACAAACAGACAGCTGGGGGTTAAATAAACTGGCAGACAACCAAATTCTTTCGATAAGAGGATTGTCAGGAACCCAGTAGCTGCTTGCCAAGAACTTTACTCATAAACAAGATACACACAGTTCAAGAACTGTCAAATCCAGTCCGTAAATAAATCCAAGGCAGATAATGTTGTTTCCAAAGATGCAATGTGACTCGATAGTAGTTAGTTTTGTCCGTCACAGAGTCTGAATGGCCACCTCACCCCCTTTTATCCCCTGTGGGGTGTGGTCCAGTGACTCAGCTTAATCTCTGGCATGCCTCCTTTTCTGTTGCATGTGCTTGTCTCTCCGACGCTGGCGTGGATCCAGCCAAGACTTATCTCCTTCACTGTCCGACTGTGAGGAGATATCTGGCTCCTGGCCAATCTCTTCTCCTACGGAAGACACCTGAGGCATTGCCAGAGAGGAGGGTCCTGGATGGGGAGGCCTGGCCAACTCCTCTCCTTCATGTTCAGAGCCTTCTCCCTCTGATAAGTCGGCCTCGGGGGTCGGAGCCACAACAATCTTCGGCAAAAAAGAGTCTGGATGGCTATTTGTCTGAAATGGGGTAGGGTCTCCTACCTGGGCAGGGGGTGTCTGTCAAGCATGAAGCTGACCTGGCCGAAGCCATTTTGAGGCTTCAGTGTTGCTACACTGGAGCTGAGGGGATAGGGAGGGGGGAATAGAGATAGCTGGGGTTTTGTAGCCAAAACAAAATACTTTCTCCTGAGAACCAAGGTCATTCACACAGGTGGTCGAAGAGAGGAGTGAAGTTACCAGGCAACCGGATGGTACTTTGATTGGACCATGTGACTGATTGTTTGGGGAAGGGAAAAAAACCCTTTACCTTTAATTAGGTGAAAACTGCGCGGAATATTCAGAGTTGGTTTTCACCATCCTGTGCCAATATGATACGTCCAGTAAAGCTATTCTGTGAGGAAGCGACCTGCCTTGGTAGTTCTGTTTGCTATGGGCATATTACTTGGAACCCTGACAGGGGAGGGGGTTTGGACTAGATGACCTCGGAGGTCCTTTCCGACTCTTGTTATTCTGAAATTGCGCCGCGATGGCTGAGATGAGGAAGACGGTTATAAAAGAACACATACACCAGTGGTGAAATGTAAAAGTTGTTACTACCGGTTCTGTGGGCATGGCTTGGTGGTGGTGGTGGGGTAATGTGATTGAGTGGGCGTGGCCAACTTTTTTTTTTTACTTTTAAAACCATTTTTTCTACAACCTCTTCTGCCGAAGAGGTTGTAAAAAAATGCTTTTAAAAGCCTCTGACGATCCCAGCTGAGTTGCCTGAGCGGCAGAGGCTTTTTTTTCCTTCTAAAAGCATTTTTTTCTACAACCTCTTCGGCCGAAAAAATGCTTTTAAAAGTTAAAAAAAAAAAAGCCTCTGATGATCGCGCAGTTCAGCTGGGATCATCAGAGGCTTTAAAAAAAAAAAAAGAAAGAAAGCCTCTGACGATCAGGCAACTCAGCTGGCATCGTCAGAGGCTTTTAAAAGCATATTTTCGACAACCTATTCAGCCAAAGAGGTTGTAGAAAAAATGCTTTTAAAAGCCTCTGATGATCCCAGCTGAGCCATGCGATCATCAGAGGCTTTTTTTTTTTTTTTACTTTTAAAAGCATTTTTTTTTGGCCGAAGAGGTTGTAGAAAAAATGCTTTTAAAAGCCTCTGACGATCCCAGCTGAGCCATGCGATCATCATTTTTTTACTTTTAAAAGCATTTTTTTTCGGCCGAAGAGGTTGTAGAAAAAATGTTTTTAAAAATAATAATAAAAAAGCCTCTGATGATTGCACGGCTCGGCTGGGCATGGGGGGGGGAGGGGCAGGGATGTTTCCTACCGGTTCTCTGAACCACTCTCCGCTATTGCTACCGGATCAGGCGATCTGATCTGAACCGGGAGCATTTCACCCCTGACATACATGACACACCCCAATCTGGGGTGGGTGGGGTGGAATCATAAATTTTCCCCCTTTTCCTGTACTTAGAAAGAGATTCGGGGCAGTACGGGAGGAATGACTGAGCTAATTAAGGCAAGATGCCCAAGACAAAACCCTCCCCAGGCACCGAGGCCTTGCCAGCCGATTGGCATTCAGCGAGCATGGACGAATGGCTGTTTCATGGAAATTGAGGTCAGCGAAAAGAAAGACGTTTTGAGTACTTTATCGCTCGTACATCCAAACCTCGCTTGCTTTCTGTCATTTCCTGGGCTTGTATTCCTTCGCCATGACCGGAATTTGAAAAGGGGGAGAAATGGCCTCCGGACTCTTCGCTCAGGCTTTGCATCCCCCTAGGGGGAAAAAAAAAAAAGACTCAAATCCCACCCACCCCTTTCCCCATTTTCTCCTTGATCTGAGACCAAAGGTTTTCTCCCGACTCAACTCGGGCGGGGAACGTCCCAGGATTCTTTCATTTGCGATGGCGATCTCTTTTCTTTCTCTCCCTTTCTCTTTTCTCGTTCTTTTTCTCGTTCTTTCTCTTGCTATGGGATGGAAGAGAATTTGCCACGGAAGTTCTGTTTCGGATGAGCAACCGAGAGGATGAGGCAGTGGTGAAATCTAAAAATTTGTTACTACCGGTTCTGTGGGCGTGGCTTGGTGGGGTGGGGGTAATGTGACTGGGTGGGCGTGGCCAATTTTTTTTTTTTTTACTTTTAATACCATTTTTTCTGCAATCTCTTCGGCGAAGAGGTTGTTAAAAACATGCTTTCAAAAGGCTCTGACGATTCCAGCTGAGTTGCCTGATCGGCAGAGGCCTCTGCCGATCAGGCAACTCAGCTGGGATCGTCAGAGGCATTTAAAAGAAAAAAAGGGTTTTTTTTCTTTTAAATGCCTCTGACGATCCCAGCTGAGTTTTTAAAAAACCCTCTGCCGATCAGGCAACTCAGCTGGGATTGTCAGAGCCATTTAAAAGAAAAAAAGCCTCTGATGATCATGCAGCTCAGCTGGGCATGGTGGGGGGGCCAGGGATTTTTGCTACGGGTTCTCCGAACCACCCGCCTCCATCGCTACCGGATTGGGCAATTTGGTCCGAACCGGGAGCATTTCACCCCTGGGATGAGGGGGCTGGAGGCTAAAACTGACGATGAACGGTTGCAGGAACTGGGCCTGGCTAGTCTAGGGAAGAGAAGGACCAGGGGAGACAGGAGAGCATCTTCCAATATTTGAGGGGCTGCCCCAGAGAGGAGGAAGGGGGTCTGAAGCTATTTTCCAAGGCACCCAAAGGCCAGACAAGGAACAATGGATGGAAACTAATCAAGGAGCGATTCAACCTGGAAATAAATGAGAAATTTTCTGACAGTGAGAACCAGCAACCGATGGAACAGAAGTTGTGGGAGCTTCATCACTTGAGACTTTCAAGAAGAGACTGGACCGTCTTTTGTCAGAAATGGTGGAGGGTCTCCTGCTTGGGCGGAGGGTTGGACTAGATGACCTCCAAGGTCCCTTCCAACTCTGTTATTCTGTTAAGTGGCTTTTGAAGAAGAGCACAAAGTTGTGTTCTTGGATGGGAGAGCGAGAGGGGTGAGGGTTTGGAGGATATCTGGAAGTTGAATTATGGCAACTGGGCTTCTTCTAGCCACACCCACAAAATAAGCCACGCCCACAGAACCGCTAGTAAAAAAAAATTAGAACCCACCCCTGCTCCAGTCCCTTCATCATCCTGGTTGCTCTTCTCTGCGCTTTTTCTAGAGTCTCCACATCCTTTTTTTATCGTGTAGTGACCATAATTGGATGCAATAATATTCCAATTGTTGTTGAATGGGTTTCGTGCCTGAGCAGGGGGCTGGGACCAGAAGACCTCCAAGATCCCTTCCAACTCCGTCATTCTGTTATCTGGCTTCCCTGTTGAGTTGACTTGTCAGAAGGTCGGAAAAAGAGAATCCTATGACCTGCGACGGTCATAAATACGAGCCGTCTGAATTTGGGACGCTGCAACGGTCAAAGGGGGAAAATAAGCCACATGTTTCAGTGCCGTTGTAACTTTGATGGTCGCTAAACAAATGGTCGAGGACCAACTGTACAATAGCAGATTTTGAAGCCAGTGTGCCTCAGTTTCCCTTTTGCAAAAGGAGAAGAAGCAGGGAATTCTCCCCAAGGCCAGGAGTGGCTTCTACTTACCTTTACTACCAGTTCGGAACGGGATTCCGCGTGTGCTCACATGTGCAGATCGCCGATGATGACATCCGGGGCGGTGGGCGGGGCCTCCCGCCGGTTTTACTACCGGTTCTTGCGAACCAGTCCGAACTGGGGGCAACCCACCACTGCCCAAGGCTGCAGAGCAGGGGTGAAATGCTCCCGGTTCGGTCCGGTTCAACCGAACCGGTAGGGATGGCAGCCGGGGGTTCGGAGAACTGGTAGCGATGGCGGTGCGAGGCTCCGCCCAGCCACCCGGTTGTCGTTACTTCCTGGTTTTAACCAGGAAGTAACCTGTTTTTTACCCTCTGGGTGCGCACAGAGGGTCCAAGCACATGTGACGCGCGCGGAGTGTGCACTTCCGAACCGGTTGGGGAGGTAAGTAGATTTCACCCCTGCTCCAGAGACCCTCGTGAGATGTCTAGAATTCGCTTCAAAGGGTCCCGAGTCTGGGGACCCCCACCCCACTCCCCATTCCTGTCCCTTGTCCTTCATAACCAAATCCGTGTCCTGTGTCGATGTTCCTCTCTCGCCCTGGCTTATTTTCCCTGGGAAAAAAAGTAAGAAATAATAATAAAATAAAACCCCCAACACCACCCGGCTTTTTTGCATTGCATTGTAAGTCAGGCTGCATTTGAAGGTCATCTTGAGAGAAGAATACGGGGGGAAAAATCTCTTTCAAAACAATGGGAGCATCATTATGCCGCAGTCTGTAGCATCCACTGCACATCCTTATCGGTAATTGGAGGGGACGGAGAGTGGCGAGAAAAGAGCCATGAAATCCTGTCTCAGGGGCATCCGAAAATATTTCCCAGAGAGGAACTCAAGGTCTGCTGGGGATGGACGAAGGACTTCTTTTCAGGGCAGGGTGGAGGAGGGGGAGAGGGAGAAGGAGGGGAAGGGAGGGAGGGAGGGAGGAAGGAAGGAGGAAGGAAGGAAGAAAGAAAGGAGGAAAGAAGGAAGGAAGGAAAGAAGGGGGAGAGAAGGAAGGAAGCAAGCAAGGAAGGAAGAGGTATGGAAGGAAGGAAAAAAGGAAGAGATAAAGAGGTATGGAAGGAAGGAAGGAAGGAAGGAAGGAAAAAAGGAAGAGAGGAAGAGGGATGGAAGGAAGAAAGAGGGAGAGAAGGAAGGAAAGAAGGGGGAGAGAAGGAAGCAAGCAAGGAAGGAAGAGGTATGAAAGGAAGGGAGGGAGGGAGGGATGAATAGGGATGGAAGGAAGGAAGAAAGAGGGAGAGAAGGAAGGAAAGAAGGGGAGAGAAGGAAGAAAGCAAGCAAGGAAGGAAGAGGCATGGAAGGAAGGAAGAAGGGAGGGAGGGAGGAAGGAAGGAAAGAAGGAAGGAAGGAAAAAAGGAAGAGAGGAAGAGGGATGGAAGAAAGAAAGAGGGAGAGGAGGAAGGAAAGGGGAGAGAAGGAAGGAAGCAAGGAAGGAAGGAAGAGGTATGAAAGTAAGGGAGGGAGGGAGGAAGAGGGGTGGAAGGAAGGAAGGAAGGGGGAGCGAAGGAAGAAAGCAAGCAAGGAAGGAAGAGGCATGGAAGGAAGGAAGAAGGGAGGGAGGGAAGGAGGAAGGAAGGAAGGAAGGAAGAGGGTGGATGGAAGGAAGGGAAGGGAGGGAAGGAAGGAAGGAGGGACGGAGGGAAGGAAGAGAGGAAGAGGGATGGAAGGAAGGAAGAAGGGAGGGAGGGAGGAAGGAAGGAAGGAAGAGGCATGGAAGGAAGGGAGGGAAGGAAGGAAGGAAGAAGGGAGGGAGGGAGGAAGGAAGAAGCATGGAAGGAAGAGAGGGAAGGAAGGAAGGAAGGAAGGAAGGAAGAGGGGTGAATGGAAGGAAGGGAAGGGAAGGAAGGAAGGACGGAGGGAGGGAAGGAAGAGAGGAAGAGGGATGGAAGGAAGGAAGGAAGGAAGGGGGAGAGAAAGAAGAAAGCAAGCAAGGAAGGAAGAGGTATGAAAGGAAGGAAGGAAGAGAGGAAGAGGCATGGAAGGAAGGGAGGAAGAAAGGAAGGAAGGGGAGAGAAGGAAGCAAGGAAGGAAGGAAGGAAGGAAGATTTTGTTGGATGGATGGATGGAAAGAAGGAATGTCTGGTGGCAGGCTGTCCCACTGATTAATTGTTCTCACTGTCAGGAAATTCCTCCTCAGTTCCAGGTTGCTTCTCTCCTTGGTGAGTTCCCATCCGTTGCTTCTTGTTGTCCTGCCCTCAGGTGCTTTGGAGAAGAGGCTGATCCCCTCTTGTCAGATGGAAGGAAGGAAGGTCATAAAATGGATTCACTTAGCAACAGAAATGTTGGCCTCATTTTGGGTCGTAATTGGAGGACCGCCTGTAATATGCCTTATTTTAATATCCTTATTGCTTCTGGCACCAATAAAGCGAAGGAAGGAAAGCTGAATCCCCGTCAGGCTTGTCACCGGGCCAGGAGGGGGCTAGGATGGCCACACTCCACCCCATAACCTACTTACACGCGTGGGGTGTGACTGAGGAGGTGCCATTTCTGGCTCGCGTGATGCCATGCTACAGGCAGGCCTCCCGCGTCGCGGTGCGAACTCGATAAAGGGAAGCAAAACGTTACTTGCAAAAGATTTCTTAAAAAAAAAAGGCATTTCCAGAGCGTTGCTTTGCCGTGGTGTGACAGGAAATCAAATCCAATGTGCAATTAATTGGGGTGGTGGTGGGGGGGCTTGAAGCAAAAGAAGATGCCGTTTCTGGAACAAAGGTATTTCGGGCGAGCGTGACAGCGAAATCCATTTGGCAAGCTCGTTCCCGGGCAGGCTTTTCGAGCACGCTTAGGGGCGGCTACGAGCCCTGTGCAAACTTGCACAGGTTTTCTGGGAAGGTGGCAAAATTTTGCACACGCTGGTGGGAGGACCCCCCAGCAATGCCCCACCCGTTGAATGCACCCGGGTTCTACTAAGTGTGAACGGTTGCAAAATCTGGTCATGGTGTAAAATAGCAATAGAAGAGAATATTTGTAGCTCAGGGATCTTTGGTACCTAGCTGGGTCAAGAAACATCTGCAAGAAGCAACCAAGCTCAGAGAGCACCAAGTTCTCCTCCTCCTCCTCCTCTCCACAAACCCCACTCCCTTCTAGCACTGATGATGTTACCTAGTTGGGTCATGAAATGCCTGCAAGAAAACCACCAAGTTCAGAGAGCACTAAGGACCCCACAGTCGTCTTCCTCCTCCTCCTCCTCCTCCTCCTCCTCTCTGCAAACCCATCTCCCTTCTACCACTGATGATGTTCCATAGTTGGGTCATGGAACGTCTGCAAGAAATCCACCAAGCTCAGAGAGCACCAAGGACCCCACAGTTCTCCTCCTCCTCCTCCTCCTCCTTCCCCTCCCCCTTTTCCTCCTTTCCACAAACCCCACTCCCTTCTAGCATTGATGATGTTCCATAGTTGGGTCACAAAATGTCTGCAAGAAAAGCACCAAACTCAGAGAGCACCAAGGACCCCACAGTCCTCCTCCTCCTTTCCCTCCTCTTCTTCCTTCCTCTCCCCTCCCTCTCCCCCTCCTCCTTTTCATCCTCTCCAAAGACACCATTCCCTTCTAGCACTGATGATGTTACCTAGTTGGGTCAGGAAACATCTGCAAGAAGCAACCAAGCTCAGAGCACCAAGTTCTCCTCCTCCTCCTTCTCCTCTGCTTCCACCTCCTCTCCACAAACCCCACTCCCTTCTAGCACTGATGATGTTACCTAGCTGGGTCACAAAATGCCTGCAAGAAAACCCCCAAGTTCAGAGAGCAACAAGGGCCCCTCTCCTCCTCCTCCTCCTCCTCTCCTCCCTTCTAGCACTGATAATGTTACCTAGTTGGGTCACGAAACATCTGCAAGAAAAGCACCAAGCTCTGAGAGCACCCAAGAAGATCCCTCCATCCTTTTGGTGACTTTTGGTGGCGCAATACTGGAAGATTTGCCTACGATTGAAGAATGGACACTAAAAGTAGCAAATTGAGCAGAGATGGCTAAAATTTCAGCGTATTTGAAGGACTGTTCAAATGAAAGATATATTTTGGAATGGAGAAGATGGATTGACTATATTCAAAGCAAATATCGGACTAAATTCGTCACTTCCCGCCTGGACTACTGCAATGCTCTCTACATGGGGCTCCCCGTGAGGAGCACCCGGAGGCTCCAAATGGTGCAGAATGCGGCCACGTGGGGGATTATGGGAGCGAGGGGGCACTCCCATGTGATGCCTCTCCTGTGTGAGCTGCATTGGCTTCCGGTGGTCTTCCGGGTGCGCTTCAAGGTGTTGGTTACCACCTTTAAAGCGCTCCATGGCATCGGACCTGGGTATTTGCGGGACCGCCTTCTGCCGCCGATAGCCTCCCACCGACCAGTACGCGCCCACAGAGAGGGACTCCTCAGGGTGCCGTCAGCCAGGCAATGTCGGCTGGCGACCCCCCCCAGGGAAGAGCCTTCTCTGTGGCGGCTCCTGCCGTCTGGAACGATTTGCCCCCGGAGATACGAAGGATATCGGATCTCCGGGTCTTTCGCCGTGCCCTGAAAACTTTTCTTTTCCATCAAGCAGGGCTGGCGTGAAACCCTCCCCCCCCTTTTTTTTACCTTTTTTAGTTTTTTAGCTTTTAATTTGTCAATGGGTTTTAATTCGAATTGTTTTAAATTTTGGGCCAAAGTCATATAATTCTTTTAATAATTTTAAATTTTGTATTGGTATGTGTTTTAGTTCTGGCTGTGCACCGCCCTGAGTCCACTAGGAGAAGGGCAGGATACAAATTGAATAAAATAAATAAATTTATTTATTTATAAATAAATAAAGGGTCTAATGCACCCTGTTATTAAGCTGGTTATTAAGACCAGCTGCCTGCAATTACTGCAGGTTCGAATCTCACCAGGCTCAAGGTCGACTCAGCCTTCCATCCTTTCTAAGGTAGGTAAATTGAGGACCCAGATTGTGGGGGCAATAAGCTGACTTTGTATAAATATACAAAAGGATGAAGGCTATTGCTTAACGCATTGTAAGCCGCCCTGAGTCTCTGGAGAAGGGCGGCATATAAATCAAATTAAAATAATAAATAAATAAATAAAATAAAATAAAATAAAATAAAATAAAATAAAATAATAAAATAAAATAAAATAAAATAAAATAAAATAAAATAAAATAAAATAAAATAAAATAAAATAAAATAAAATAAAATAAAATAAAATAAAATAAAATAAAATAAAATAAAATAAAATAAGGCCCAGGGATGAGCTGCGAAGAAGCCTCCCTCTCGGTCTTTGCAGAGGTGAAGATAAATTTCGGAGCCACTCCGAAGACGCTGTCAGTCATCATCCATCGGCCTATCTGATACGGCTAAATTTATAAGCACGGTGTTTTGGCTGTTTTTCCCCTCGAAATGCCCTGATCCTGATTACCGACTCTTGGCACCGTTGTTTTGAGATGATCACTTCTGTTCATTTATACATTTATGTCTGGAAGCACGAGAAGGAAATCTGTCACTCCATCGACTCTCCTGCGGCTGGGAGCTGATTTATCCCTTCGCCGCGGCGCGAGCCGCGTACGCCGAAGCACCGTACGCCCAGGTGAGCCTGCTTTATTCAATTGCCATCCGATCGATGCTTTGCTGACGTTCTCAGCCGCTGTGACCCCCGGGGAGGCATCAAGAAGGGCGGCTCACGTCTTTTTCTGACAACCACTTGGCTGCTCGCCTCTTCCGCCTTTCCTCTGCTGGGGGGGTGGGGTGTTGGGGGGGTGGCAGGAGCAGGAATACCGCAGCACCGAAGGGCGCGTGCTTTCCCCTGATTGTTTTACTTTGGCGCCGTGCAACGGTGGCGGCCAAAGGGGTCATTTGGATGCAAAGCCACACGCGTGCGGGCCTTGCCGGATCCAAAGGACGACCCCTGGAATAAGAGAATGACAGAGTTGGAAGGGAGCTTGGAGGTCTTTTAATTCAACCCCCTACCCAGGCAGGCGACCCTGTACCATTTCAGACAAATGGTTGTCCAATCTCTTCTTAAGAACTTCCAGTGTTGGAGCATTCACAACTTCTGGTGGCAAGCTGTTCCGCTGGTTAATTGTCCTCACTGTCAGGAAGTTTCTCCTTTGTTCTAGGTTGATTCTTATTTTTATTTATTTATTTTTTTATTTAATTTGATTTATATGCCGCCCTTCTCCGGAGACTCAGGGCGGCTTACAATGCGTTAAGCAATAGCCTTCATCCTTTTGTATATTTTTATACAAAGTCAGTTTATTGCCCCCACAAACTGGGTCCTCATTTCACCTACCTTAGAAAGGATGGAAGGCTGAGTCGACCTTGAGCCTTGGCGAGATTCGAACCAGCAGAAATTGCAGGCAGCTGTGTTAATAACAGGGTGCACTAAACCCCTGTACTATCAAGGCTCTTTTTCTCTCCTTAATTAAATGATGAGTTGGAAGGGACCTTGTAGGTCATCTAGTCCAACACCCCCCCCCCCGCTGCCCAAGCAGGAGATCCTACGCCGTTTCTGACAGAGGGCAGTCCGGTCTCTTCTTGAAAGCTTCCAGTGACGAAGCTCCTACAGCTTCTGAAGGCAACTTCTCTTCCATGGGTTGATGGTTCTCACTGCCATGAAATTTCTCCTTCTCTTGATTAGTTTCCATCCGTTGCTTCTTGTCCTGCCTGCTGGTGCTTTACAGAAGCGGTTAGCAGAATAACAGAATAACAAAGTTGGAAGGGACCTTGGAGGTTTTCTAGTCCACCCCCCTGCTCAGGCAGGAATTCCTCTACCATTTCAGACAAATAGTTGTCCAATCTCTTCTTAAAAACTTCCAGTGTTGGAGCATTCACAACTTCTGGTGGCAAGTTGTTCCACTGGTTAATTGTTCTCACTGTCAGGGAATTTCTCCTTAGTTCTAAGTTGCTTCTCTCCTTGATTAGTTTCCACCCGTTGCTTCTTGTCCTGCCCTCAGGTGCTTTGGAGAGTAGCTTGACCCCCTCTTCTTTGGGGCAGCCCCTCAAATATTTGGAAGACTGCTATCATGTCACCCCTGGTCCTTCTGTTCATTAAACTGAACATTCCCAATTGTGTTTTCACTTCTTTGCACGAACACGCGGACTGAAAGCCTTATCTTGATGCAGGAGAAAGTTGCATGGCGCAGACTGTGCCACGCTAAATCCTTATTGGGAGTGTTATTAGTTTTGGATAGTTTTGGTCCTGGGGGGACATTACAGGTTGTCCTTGACTTATGCCCAGAATTGAGCCTAAAATGTATGTTGCTAAGGGAGACGCTTGTTAAGTGAGTTTTGCCCCACTTTACAACTTTTCTCGCCACATTTGTTAAACTGCCGTTGTTAAGTTAGTGAAACCGTCGTTAAGCGAATCTGAATTCCCCATTGACAGGAGATTGCGTGACCCCAGGACTCTGCGACGGTCATAAATATGAGCCAGCGTCTGAATTTTGTTCATGTGGCCACAGGGATGCTGCAACGGTCATTAAGTGTAAAAAATGGTCATGTCAGTGACATTGTAACTTCAAACGGTCACTAAATGGAGCGTTGTAAGTCGAGGACTACCAGTGCTCCTTGGGCAGGCAAGATCTGTAGGGGGCAGGCCAGGACATCTTGTTGGCCAGGTACAGGTAGTCCTTGACTTACAACAGTCCATTTAGTGACCGTTCAAAGTTACAATGGCACTGGAAAAACAGTGACTTACGACCATTTTTATTCACACTTACGACCGTTGCAGCATCGTCGTGGTCATGTGATCAAAATTCAGATGCTTGGCAACTGACTCGTAGTTATGACCGTCGCAGTGTCCCACGGGGTCACGTAAGCCCACTTTTGTGACTTCCTGACAAGCAAAGTCGATGGGGAAGCCGGATTCGCGTAGAGAGGTCGTGAAACGGGGTAAAATTCACTCAGCGGCAGAAATATTGGCCTCAGTGGTGCTTTGTAAGTCGAGGACTACCTGCAGACTCAAATCTCATCCTCTGGATCCCCAACCTCGCGCCCAGCCTGGGGGTGGGGGGTGGGCTTCTGTCCCAAAGATCTCTCATCCCTTTGAATCAAGGAGCTTAAGGTGGTTTCACAGACTTCATGAAAAAAAAATTTCTCTGCTATTAAAATCGTCCCAACAACTGTGATTTTTTTTTTCTCCCGCCAGCTTGCAAATCAAGCATAAATAATCATTCCTGTAGCATTTTGCAAGCTTAACCATGGCAGGTAGAAAATTTGTTTTTCCTTCTCTCTTGACACCTGGTGCTTTGGAAAAAAACCCGGATGGGTGCTGAAAGAAGGTGGGCCCTGGAAACCTCACCCTCAGTGTTTCTCAACCTTGGTAGCTTGAAGATGGGGGGACTTCAACCCCCAGAATCCCCCAGCCAGCGGCACTCAGACAAAACGGCCATCAACGGGCACATAGAGATGGACCACATTTACACACCATTCAAAAGAGACAATCCAAAAGCTAAAAGATCACTGCACTTCCTGGCCAGAAATAAAATACCCACAAGAGCAGAGATTAACACAGTGTTTCTCAGCCTTGGTAGCTTGAAGATGGGTGGACTTCAACTCCCAGAATCCCCCAGCCAGCAGCACTCAGACAAAACGGCCATCAACGGGCACATAGAGATGGACCACATTTACACACCATTCAAAAGAGACGATCAAAAAGCTAAAAGATCACTGCACTTCCTGGCCAGAAATAAAATACCCACAAGAGCAGAGATTAACACAGTGTTTCTCAACCTTGGTAGCTTGAAGATGGGTGGACTTCAACTCCCAGAATCCCCCAGCCAGCAGCGGGGAAGGGCGGGGAATGCCTGTCTTGATGGTCTCTCACCCAGTGAAACCATGTTTCCCAGGTATGAGCATCACTTCGCCTGCAAAGCATTACATTCCTCAACATTGAGGCACATTGCTTGCTAGCAGCAAACAAACAAACAAAGCAATAATTAAGAGGGAGCTCCTTGTAAATGGGCTTGATTTGCATAATAAGCAACCAATTTGCACAATATGCAGATGAGGCTGGTTCAGGAGATGGGATCTGGGATATTAAAATCCCCCACCAGCAGGGAAAAAAAAACACTCTTGCCTAGCAGTGTGGTTGCAAGGTTTTTACCTTGGGCAGTAAAACTTCACATAGGACCCCGGTTTCTTTCATTATCATCAACCATGAACCAGCCGTGTGCAGCAGCTGCCAAAAAAGCCAACACAGTTCTGGGCTGCATGAACAGAGGGATGGAATCAAGATCACGTGAAGTGTTAATACCACTTTATAAGGCCTTGGTGAGGCCACACTTGGAATATTGCTGTCAACTTGCAAAGCTTTCAAGTTGCCATGAGCAGGAGGGAGGGAGAACTGATAGAGCTGATTGATTTCCCTAACTGAAGTGCATTCCATACATTCTTCCTGACCGCAATCAGAAGGAGGGTGTTGGGTTTCACAGCCAGCCAAAGTGGTTAATTGGAGAATGTGATTTATGACATGGCCAGAGAGGAGGGGAGAGACAGGGTCATAGGGGAATGTAAATCTACATAGGATCAGTCCTAACTGCATCCCAGTATTGCCGGAATGTTGCTCCTAATAAATGACTATATTTCCTTTGAAGTTTGGATCATGGCTCATGAATTAATTAGGGCATCTTTCGGAAACTTCACAACTGCATTCAGTTTTGGTTGCGACGATGTAAAAAAGATGTGGAGACTCTAGAAAGAGTGCAGAGAAGAGCAACAAAGAGGATTAGGGGACTGGAGGCTAAAACATACGATGAACGGTTGCAGGAATTGGATATGTCTAGATTAATTATGTCTAGTTTAATGAAGAGAAGGACCAGGGGAGACACGATAGCAGTCTTCCAATATCTCAGGGGCTGCCCCAAAGAAGAGGGAGTCAAGCTATTCTCCAAAGCACCTGAGGGCAGGACAAGAAGCAACGGGTGGAAACTCATCAAGGAGAGAAGCAACTTAGAACTAAGGAGGAATTCCCTGACAGTGAGAACAATTAATCAGTGGAACAACTTGCCACTAGAAGTTGTGAATGCTCCAACACTGGAAGTTTTTAAGAAGCGGTTGGATAACTATTTGTCTGAAGTCGTGTAGGGTTTCCTGCCTAAGCAGGGGGTTGGACTAGAAGACCTCCAAGGTCCCTTCCAACTCTGTTATTCTATTTCTATTCTACTTAACCATGTTCCTTCACGGGACTTAAATTAAGCACGGTGACCAGAGTTGGACGTTGGAGAATTCAGTTCTACAGGTAGTCCTCGACTTGCAACAGTTTGGTTAGTGACCGTTCCAAGTTACGGAAGCAGAACAGCAAACCGGATTGCGGAAGCCGAAAGAGGAGAAATTCAATGAGACACCATGCCATGCATATACGCAGACAAAAAAAAAATCACACCAGTGATCTCTCTGAGATGCTGAAAAATAATAGGAGATCTTCCACCCCGGTGGGACATCCGGGACCCCTGTTTTAGGCGCTCCCATGTCTGATTAGTCAAAAGCTCAGAGGCCACGAATTCCCCTCCCTTGCTGGCTTGCACCAGGGAGAGCCAAAGCCAAATGTGAGAAGTCGTGGTCCTGATGAATGGAGTTGATTTGTGGCTTTGAAGACCCAGCAGGGATGTCCAGAGATTTGGCAAAACAAAGTCAAGATGATGGTGATTATGTATGTATTATGTATACACATAATGCACATACATTAGGTATGTATTAGCCACCCAATTTCAATGGATGGAGAGGGAGATGGCAGCTACGATGATGACACTGATGTTCTATAAGATTTCTGTGTTTGGGTATGTGTGTCCTCCTCCTCCTTCTCCTCCTCCTCCTCTCTCAGTTTCAGTCCATCAGATTGGGCCAATCACTAGGAGATGGTGAGTTCTAGTTCTGCCTTAGGCATGAAAGCCAAACAAGTGACTTTGGACCAGTCACCAGGAGACGATGAGTTCTAGTCCTGCCTTAGGCATGAGAGCCAACTGGTGATTTGGGACCAATCACCAGGAGACAGGGAGTTCTAGTTCTGCCGTAGGCATGAAAGCCAAACAGGTGAGTTTGGGCCAATCACCAGGAGACAGGGGGTTCTAATCCTGCCTTAGGCATGAAAGTCAGCTGGGTGACTTTGGGTTAGTTACTCTGACCCAAAAATGGCTTTTATGAGGAAAATAGGAAAACTAAGGAGCATTATGTATGTTTGCCACCATGTGTTATTTATTTAAAAAAATAAAAAGAAAGAGGGAGGGAGGGAGGGAGGGAGGAAGAAAGAAAGAAAAAGAAAGAAAGAAAGAAAGAAAGAGAAAGAAAGAAAGAAGAGAAAGAAAGAAAGAAGAGAAAGAAAGAAAGAAGAGAAAGAAAGAGAGAGAGGGAAAGGAAGGGAGGGAGGGAGGGAGAGAGAGAAATAAATAAATGAGAAAGAAAAGAAAAGAAAAGAAAGAAAGAGAAAGAAAGAAAGAAGAGAAAGAAAGAGAGAGAGAAAGGGAGGGAGGGAGAGAGAGAGAAAAGAAGGAAGGAAGGGGGAGAGAGAGAGAGAGAGAAAGAAATAAATAAGAAAGAAAAGAAAGAAAGAAAGACAGAAAGAAAGAAAAAGAAAGAAAGAAAGAAAGAAAGTCACCCTCCCTTGAGAAGCAGAGAATAGAGAGCTATTTGCAGGCGTCAAAGAAATAAACTTGCAATTGGATCCACCAATATTGATGTTCTGGATTGCTCTGGAGGTCATGACATTTTATTCATCATCAAGGTGAAATTATTTGAGAGACTAGATTAAATAGCTTTTCCTGCCAGAGCTGAAAGGCAAAAGAAAAAAGAAGAGAAAAGACTGAGTTGGGGAGAAGGGCAAGGAGGGAGCGGGAGTCAACCTTTAGAGGTTCATGGAGGAAGGTGTGTGTTTCACTCAGCGGCAGCTGCTGCCAAACACTTTGGAGTGCTGGAAATTCACAAAACTTTCATGCGGTTCATAAATAAATGTATTTGTTATATATCTATCTATCGGATTTTTTTTATCCCACTTTTATTACTTAAATAATTCAAGTTGGTGAACATACCACCTTGATACTCTCTCCTCTTCCTATTTCCCTCCCCACAACCCTGTGAGGTGGGTTGGGTTGAGAGACGGGCCCAATGTCACCTAGTTAGCTTTCATGCCTAAAATGAGACTAGAACTCATGTCTCCTGGTAATTGACGCAAAGTCTTCTAGATAGCTCTCATGCTTAAGGCAGGACTAGAACTCACATCTCCTGGTGATTGCTCCAAAGTCACCTAGTTGGCTTCCGCGCCTAAGATGGGACTAGAACTCATCGTCTCCTAGTGAGTCACCCGTCAGAATGCCTAAAGGTCTTTCTCTTCACTAGACTAGACATTCCCAATTCTTGTAACCGTTCTTCACATGTTTTAGACTCCCAGTCCCCTAATCCAGGGATGAAATCCAGCAGGTTCTGACGAACCGGTAGCGGAAATTTTGAGTAGTTCGTAGAACCGGCAAATACCACCTCTGGCTGGCCCCAGAGTGGGGTGGGAATGGCGATTTTGCGGTATCCTTCCCCTGCCACGCCCACCAAGGCACGCCCACCGAGCCACACCACGCCCACCAAGCCACGCCCACAGAACCGGTAGTAAAAAAAATTTGAATTTCCCCACTGCCCTAATCCTCTTGGTTGCTCTTCTCTGCACTCTTTCTAGAGTCTCCGCATCTTTTTTACATCGTGGCCACCGAAACTGGATGCCGGATTCCCAGTGCGGTCTAACCAAGGCTTAATTTCTAAGCAACTTCGGTCTAGTTTCAGAGACCAACAAGGACCCAGTTTTGGAAGCAACAGAGTTTGGAGAAGCACCAGGGGTGAAAAAGAATGAGGATGGTTCCCTTTAGAAAAGGAAGATGGGGCTGAAGAAGACAATAAACAGCTGGGCCTGGAAAGGTTTTTTTTTTTTCAAACCACACGAGCGTGAACAGGAGATGATTTAAATAGACTTGGCTCAAACGTCAAAGATGCTTCCACCAGCAGTTCCTTGTCTTCCCCTGCCTAGCAGCTGCTCCTGAAAATACTTCCGCAGCGGGAGAAGATGGCACCAGAGGTTTTCCTATTCATAAAAGCTCATGGAAGCTTCCAAGATCTTGAAGTGGTAATTAAAGAAACAATAAGATTCCTGTTGGCATTTCCGAAGATAGCTTTGCTGGGTTTAGACAAAGGGCTCGAGAAGACCACAGAGGGTGACTTCGCTGGGTACCCAAATGGGGTGTGGTGCTTGCTTCGTGTCTTCTTCTGAGGACAACCATCCATCGGTTCTTCTGGCTTGGAAGCTCACCCCATCAGAAATTGAAACTGGTGGGGATAATGACGATGATGTAGAGTCATCAAGTTGCTTTTGATTCCTAGAGTTAATCACCAGGAGACAGTGAGTTCTAGTCCTGCCTAAGGCCAAAAGCCAGCTAGGTGACTTTTGGCCAATCATCAGGACACTGTGAGTTCTAATCCCACTTTACGCATGAAAGCTGGTTGGGCATCTTTGGGCCAATCGCTAGGAGACAGGGAGTTCTAGTCCCACTTTGAGCATGAAAGCCAGCCGGGTGACTTGGGCCAATCACCAGGAGATGGTGAGTTCTAGTCCCACTTTAGGTATGAAAGATGGGCTGGGTGACTTTGGATCCATCACTAGGAGACAATGAATTCTTGTCCTTCCTTAGGCATGAAAGCCAGCTAGGATGACTTTGGAGCAATCACCGGGAGATGTGAGTTCTAGTCCTGCCTTACGCATGAAAGCTGTCTAGAAGACTTTGGGTCAATTACCAGGAGACATGAGTTCTAGTCCCACTTTAGGCATGAAATTCTGACGGGTGACTTTGGGCCACTCACCAGGAGACGATGAGTTCTAGTCTGAGGACAGGTAGTCCTTGACTTACG
Source organism: Pantherophis guttatus (assembly GCF_059756535.1). NCBI lineage: Eukaryota > Metazoa > Chordata > Lepidosauria > Squamata > Colubridae > Pantherophis > Pantherophis guttatus. Next base: position 2,883,236 of record NC_142070.1, read on the forward strand.
ACCACAACTGAGCCCAAAATTTATGTTGCTAAGTGAGACATTTTGTTAAGTGAGTTTTGCCTCATTTTACAACCTTTCCTGTCACGGTTATTAAGTAAATCCGGCTTCCCCATTGACTTTGCTCGTCAGAGGTCACAAAAGGTAATCACGTAACACTGGGACACTGAGACCGTCATAAATATGAGTCAGTTGACAAGCGTCTGAATTTTGATCACAAAGATGCTGCAATGGTCGTAAGCGTGAAAAACACTCATAAGTCAATTTTTTCAGTGCCGTTGTGACTTCGGTCACTAAACTGTTGTAAGTCGAGGACTACCTGTGTTAGTATGCGTCTTTGGTCAGGCAAATCTACACAGCTCACAAGTGTCATAAAATGCATCACTAAAAAAAAAAAAAAATAGCAAACTATTTTATGAAATGAAATGCAATTTCCCTTTCCTTTGGTGTAATCATTTAATTAGATTGCCACTCCAAACATTGCTTGCAATGCGCTGGATGTTTTGAAACAATCATTAGCGATAGGTTAAACTGAAGTTTTATTTCATTTGTGCCTTTTTTTTGTTCGGTTTTGGAGATTATTTACGATCTCGCTCTCCCGATAAGAAAAGATGGGGGGAAAAGGAACAACACAAAATCGCTGATACAAACACAGAGGACTGGGTTTTGTACTGTTTTAATCCTCTCATTTATGCAATTGAAGCAATGTTAAAAAATAAATAAATTTAACCCTACCATCCACCCCCCCCCCAAAATGTGCAGAAATTCCCAGTGCTTTTTATTTTATTTTTTTAATCACAGTCTGTGTGGAATGGGGATAGAAGGAACTGGTGAGTATCTGGGAAACTGAGGCACATTCATTTCTGCAAGGAATAATCTCTACCAGTTGAACAACTGCCTGCTCAAGGCTGAGGGGAGGGGGGCACTTTTTAATCCTCTGTGTTGGCTGTTTTCTCCAGGATATGTACTTTTACAAGATCAAATTTGGCTCATAGCCTATCGATCATTCATTCATTCATTCATTCATTCATTCATTCATTCATTCATTCATTCATTCAATAGTAAAGGTAAAGGTAAACGTTCCCCTCGCACATAAGTGCTACTTGTTCCTGACTCTAGGGGGCAGTGCCCATCTCCGTTTCCAAGCCGAAGAGCCAGCGCTGTCCGAAGACGTCTCCGTGGTCATGTGGCCGGCATGACTCAACGCCAAAGGCGCACGGAACGCTGTTCCCTTCCCGCCAAAGGTGGTCCCTATTTTTTCTACTTGCATTTTTTTTTACGTACTTTCGAACTCCTAGGTTGGCAGAAGCCGGGACAAGTCACGGGAGCTCACCCCGTTACGCGGCACTGGGGACTCGAACCGCTGAACTGCCGACCTTTTGATCGACAAGCTCAGCGTCTTCGCCACTGAGTCACCGCGTCCTACATTCAATACCTCGTCTTCATTATTGTCTGGAATGGTGTGGGGTCTCCTGCTTCTTGAATTAGAAGATCTCCAAGCTCCTTTCCAACTCTTTTATATTATTATTTTTATAATTAATTATAATTAATTTTATTATTATTATTTTTTTAATTTGATTTATATGCCGCCCTTCTCCGAAGACTCAGGGCGGCTTACATTGTGCTCAGCAATAGCCTTCATCCTTTTGTATATTTATACAAAGTCAGCTTATTGCCCCCACAAACTGGGTCCTCAATTTACCTACCTTAGAAAGGATGGAAGGCTGAGTCGACCTTGAGCCTTGGCGAGATTCGAACCTGCAGTAATTGCAGGCAGCTGGTCTTAATCACAATGCTATCAGTCTGCTGAGCCACCAGGTCTTATTATGCAACCTAATGTGGCAAACATACCTAATACTCCTTCCTCCTCCTATTTTCCCCACAAAAACAACCTTGTGAGGTGGGTTGGGCTGAGAGGGATTGGCTCAAAGTCACCTGGCCGATTTTAATGTCTGAGGCGGGACTAGAACTCACAGATGATTGGTGCAAAAATCACTCAATTGTTTTTCATACCTGAAGCGGGATTAGAATTCATTGTCTCTTGATAATTGGTCCCAAGTCACTTTGTTGGTTTTTCACAGCTAAGGCTGTCTAGAACTCACCATCTCCTGATGATTGGCCCAAAGTCACCCAGTCGGCTTTCTTGCCTATGGTTGGACTAGAACTCACCATCTCCTGGTGACTGGCCCAAAGTCACCCAGTCGGCTTTCTTGCCTATGGTTGGACTAGAACTCACCATCTCCTGGTGACTGGCCCAAAGTCACCCAGTCGGCTTTCTTGCCTATGGTTGTACTAGAACTCACCATCTCCTGGTGACTGGCCCAAAGTCACCCAGTCGGCTTTCTTGCCTATGGTTGGACTAGAACTCACCATCTCCTGATGATTGGCCCAAAGTCACCCAGTCGGCTTTCTTGCCTATGGTTGGACTAGAACTCACCATCTCCTGATGATTGGCCCAAAGTCACCCAGTCGGCTTTCTTGCCTATGGTTGGACTAGAACTCACCATCTCCTGGTGACTGGCCCAAAGTCACCCAGTCGGCTTTCTTGCCTATGGTTGGACTAGAACTCACCATCTCCTGATGATTGGCCCAAAGTCACCCAGTCGGCTTTCTTGCCTATGGTTGGTCTAGAACTCACCATCTCCTGGTGACTGGCCCAAAGTCACCCAGTCGGCTTTCTTGCCTATGGTTGGACTAGAACTCACCATCTCCTGGTGACTGGCCCAAAGTCACCCAGTCGGCTTTCTTGCCTATGGTTGTACTAGAACTCACCATCTCCTGGTGACTGGCCCAAAGTCACCCAGTCGGCTTTCTTGCCTATGGTTGGACTAGAACTCACCATCTCCTGATGATTGGCCCAAAGTCACCCAGTCGGCTTTCTTGCCTATGGTTGGACTAGAACTCACCATCTCCTGGTGACTGGCCCAAAGTCACCCAGTCGGCTTTCGTGCCTAAAACAGGACTAGAGCTCACTGTCTCCTGGTGATTGGCTCAACATCACCCAGCTGGCTTTCAGGCTTAACGCAGGACCTCTATTGTCTCTCCTCATTTCTTGGCTGCTGCAAAGTGCTCAACCTGGGGCTGCCCTTGAAGACTGTTGGAAAATCTCAGTTGTGGATCTGTGGCTTCTGGCCAAGATTGCAAGAGTTTTAGTAGCTTTCAGAGATTGTCCACACCGAATTCAAGGCTCCATTTTATCCAGGAGCAAAAACCATCCCGAACGGGTAAACGATTTGAGCTAAGAAACCTGATGGAAATCAGGAGTGTGGGAAGAATGAAATATTTTGGGAAATATTAAAAAAGGCAGGATAAAATATTTCCCCTAAAGGAGAAATGATTTTTTTAAAACGGTGGCAGCAATAAGCCCCAGTTTCCCTGCCCCAAGCAGAAACTAAGGAGGCCAACTTTTAGAAATGCAGATTTCTAATCCGTTCAGAAAGACTGGGTCAGACAGATACTCTGGATAAGCAATACAATTAGGCCAATGAAAGGTTGACAAGATTAGCTCAGACAAACACTTAGGATTTGCATTTTCCCTTTTGCCTATAGAGCCGGCCACGATCCCTACATGACCTCATAGGAATCCAGAAGGCATAAAAACCCACCCACTCTCAACTCCATTTTGTCAGCTGTCCCTGAATCACAGATAGTTGATGGTTCTCCTCCAGCCTCCATTTTATTTCCAGTGCTTTTCCCCTGGCTTGGACCTGGACCTGGATATTTCTTCCAACAGGAGAACAGCAGAAGTTGGTTCCGAGGAGCTTCAACTTGGTGGAGTTTCTCTTTGCTCCTTCCTGCCAGGCAGGGAAGGAAGAGCGATTTAGGGTCTCCGCAAAAGGAGCTGCACGCGTGGGAGACACGGCGTGGCTGACGGCCCCTCCTTTCCTGGGTCCTGAACACGTCTTTCGGGCCAGATCTCCCCGGTCTGTGTCAGGCGTTGCTGAAGCCGTCTGTTTCTGCACCGGATCCCAGGAGAATCTAATTAGGTGGGGGTTTGGGGAGAGAAACAGCAGGTTAAGAAACGAGAACAAGTTCAAGAAACAAATGGATTTTTTCATTGAGAGCTCCTTGGTTTGAAAGGCCAGCCTTTCCCCTAATTAAAATGAGTGATGAGAGCAGGAAGAGTTGGCTGTTCCATTTGGAGGGGAGAGGAGAGGGAAGGGGAGGGAGGGAGAAAGGAAGAAAAGAAGGAAGGAAAAGTGGGGGGGAAGGAGGGACGGAGGGAGGGAGGAAGGGAGGGAGGGAGGGAGGGAGGAAGGAAGGAAGGAAGGAAAGAAAGAAAGAAAGAAAGAAAGAAAGAAAGAAAGAAAGAAAGAAAGAAAGAAAGAAAGAAAGAAAGATGGGAGGGAGGAAAAGTGGGAGGGAGGAAGGGAGGAAGGAAGGAAAGAAAAATGGGAGGGAGGAAAAGTGGGAGGGAGGGAGGAAGGAAAAGTGAGTGGGAGGGAGGGAGGGAGGAAGAAAAAGAAGGAGGAAGGAAGGAAGGAAGGAAGGAAAGAAAGAGAAAGAAAGAAAGAAAGAAAGAAAGAAAAAAAAATGGGAGGGAGGAAAAGTGGGAGGGAGGGAGGAAGGAAGGAAAAGTGAGTGGGAGGGAGGGAGGGAGGAAGGAAGAAAAAGAAGGAGGGAGGGAGGAAGGAAGGAAGGAAAGAAAGAAAGAAAGATGGGAGGGAGGAAAAGTGGGAGGGAGGAAGGGAGGAAGGAAGGAAAGAAAAATGGGAGGGAGGAAAAGTGGGAGGGAGGGAGGAAGGAAAAGTGAGTGGGAGGGAGGGAGGGAGGAAGGAAGAAAAAGAAGGAGGGAGGGAGGAAGGAAGGAAGGAAGGAAAGAAAGAAAGATGGGAGGGAGGAAAAGTGGGAGGGAGGGAGGAAGGAAGGAAAAGTGAGTGGGAGGGAGGGAGGGAGGAAGGAAGAAAAAGAAGGAGGGAGGGAGGAAGGAAGGAAGGAAAGAAAGAAAGAAAGAAAGAAAGAAAGAAAGAAAGATGGGAGGGAGGAAAAGTGGGAGGGAGGGAGGAAGGAAGAAAAAGAAGGAGGGGGGAGGGAGGGAGGAAGGAAGGAAAGAAAAGTGGGAGGGAAGGAGGAAGGAAGGAAAAAAGGAGGGAGGGAGGGAGGGAGGAAAGAAAGAAAGAAAGAAAGAAAGAAAGAAAGAAAGATGAGAGGGAGGGAGGGAAGAAAAGTGGGAGGGAGGGAGGAGGGAAGGAAAAGTGGGAGGGAGGGAGTGAGGAAGGAAGGAAGGAAAGAAAGAAAAATGGGAGGGAGGAAAAGTGGGAGGGAGGGAGGAAGGAAGGAAAAGTGAGTGGGAGAGAGGGAGGGAGGAAGGAAAAAGAAGGAGGGAGGGAGGAAGGAAGGAAAGAAAGAAAGATGGGAGGGAGGGAGGAGGGAAGGAAAAGTGGGAGGGAGGGAGGGAGGAAGGAAGGAAGGAAAGAAAAATGGGAGGGAGGAAAAGTGGGAGGGAGGGAGGACGGAAGGAAAGTGAGTGGGAGGGAGGGAGGAAGGAAGAAAAAGAAGGAGGGAGGGAGGGAGGAAGGAAGGAAAGGGAAGGAGGGAGGAAGGAAAAGAAGGAAGGAGGGAGGGAGGAGAAAAGGAAAAAGAAAAAGAATGGATGGGAGGAAGAGGAGAAAAGGGAGGAGAGGAAAAAGGAAAGGACAGGTCCTGAGCGTCTAGGAAGGAAAGCGGAAACCCCGGGAAGCAATGAAAGCAATTTCCCCTCTTCTCTTCCTGCTTCCCAGAATAGAGGCAGAGAAAATGCGACCGAATGTTCTCTAAAGGCTACTCTTAGCCAGTCTTCTTCTTCTTCTTCTTCGGCTACCTTTCCTTCCTTTAGCAAAGGCACGGTGGGACTGTTGGGGAAACAATCCCAAGCAAACATTGGCTAAAGAGAGGGGGGGGCAGGAGGGGAGCAAACCCATCTGAGCTGAACAAGGCCAAATTTTTTTGGTGGGGGAGACTCTATTTACAAGTCATTTTCCTAACGACTCTGGGATAAAAGAAAACACAGATTAATTTGGCTCCGAATAGCCCCGCGGGGAGCCCGGCTGGGCGGTAGCATTACCGGAGAAGCTCATAAAAGCCAGGGGGAGAGAGAGCCCCCTCCCCAACCTTAAATGCCCCATGAAGGGCATGGAATTGAATAGCGTGGACTTGTGTTTTTTTTTGTTTTTTTTTTATTGAAAAAGTTTTCAAATACAAATTTTCCCCCTTTTTTCCTTCCCCCCCTCCTCCCTAACCCCTCCTCGCCACCCATCCCCCCGTGACTTCTTCACACCAAAAACCTAATTCATAACAGATTACATAATATTTTAACATCGCCTTACTCCCTCCTCTATATACTGACCCTTACTTACTAAAAATATTATTAATATTGTTACTTTCCCCTTTTACCATACATTTCAAAAAAAAAGCAGTCTGCTATAACATTGTATGATAACTTCTAGTTTAGCATAATATTATTATAACTCCCAATTTAGCAATAATCTGCCCTTTTTGTCCTCCCCAAAACTTATATCTATATATTATTACAACATTTCAAAGCAACCTTCCACTTTAAGACTGTATAATAGATCCTACTTTAACATTTATTCTTTGTGTATATTAATATAACATTTCAAAGCAGCCTTCCCCATAAATCCTAATTTAACATTTATTCAACTCTATCCATTTCCTCCACTGCCCTAAATATATCACTTAAACATCCCTTTTCTTAAGCTAATCCGCTTGACTGCCGTCGAGATCGTCCGGCTGCAATTTGGATGCCAAATTAACAGCTAGTTCTCGGCTTACGACCTACAATCAGGCCCAAAACGTCTGTTGCTAAGCAGGACATTTGCAAGACAAAGCAAACCCATAAAATTCTGATTGGGTTCTGCTGCGTGGAGAGATGGGACCCACCGTTTGTCCAGGATTGGGACGGGTTTGACTTCCCGTGGTTAAGGCAGTTAAGGCTGGAAAGAGGGAAGACGTGGGTTCTAGTCTCATCTTTAGCTATGAAAGCTGGCTAGCTGACTTTGGCTCATCCTCCAGGAGACGGTGAGTTCGAATCCTACCTAAGGCATGAAAGCCAACAGGGTGATTCTCTCTCTCTCAGCTCAGCCCACGTCCCAGGGGGGAAAAGGAGGAGGAAGGTGTATTGGATATGTTCGCTGCCTTGAGTTATCTGAAAAAGAATAAAGGTGGGAAAGAAAAAAGGAAGGAAGGAAGGAAGGAAGGAAGGAAGGAAGGAAGGAAGGAAGGAAGGAAGGAAGGAAGGAAGGAAGGAAGGAGGAGTGGCTTTCACATAATTTTACCACTGGTTCACTGCACACCAAAAATGTGCACGGCTTAGAAAATGTGGCTAAAAAGGACACCATAGCACCGGGGCGGGTAGGCAGGCCCACCCCCACCCACAGTTCGCCACTACCAGTTCGCCCAAACCTGTCTGAACCGGCTGAATACCAACACTGAAAGGAAGGAAGGAAGGAAGAGGAAGGGAGGGGGGGAGGGAGGGTCCCTCCTCAGCAAAACCGCAAAGCCATTGAAATTCAGCAATGGTGGGCAAGCTATTTCCTTCCCCTGTCATTCCGGAGGATTGATTCGCCAACATCTGCTGGAACATATGTCATTCCTCTCAGCATCCCATTCCTTTGCAGAAGAAGGAGCTGGAAGTGGAATGGTTTGTGCAGAGAAAACCAATTCTTGGCTGGAGAAGGTCCCCCTTCTTTCTCTCCTTACCCCCCTCCCACCCTTTTTTTTTCAGGAATTAAGAGCTGCCTTTGCAGGGTTGGGCCACCCGTATGCTCCCAAGGAATCCTCTCTGGGCAGAGAAGGTGCCCCGGACCAGCACCGGAGGACTCAGCCGAGCAGAGTGGTGGCCTTGTTTTGCACGGCTGACGACGGCTGTCAGCTGCGGCAATTAGATGGCATTAACGGGAATGGGCAAAAAAAGTAAATACTCATTACTTTAGACAGTTTATCTCTTGCTTTGAATGGAACAATCAAAGACATAGGACGTCGTTCCTGATTTTTCCACTGCTCCACCGAAAAAGAGAGAGAGAGAGGCAGACAGAGAGACAGACAGAGACAGAGAGACAGAGACAGAAAGAGACAGAGACAGAGAGAGACAGAGAGAGACAGACACAGAGAGAGAGAGAGACGGAGAGAGAGACAGAGAGAGACAGACATAGAGACAGACAGAGACAGAGAGAGACAGAGAGAGAGACAGAGAGAGAGACAGACAGAAACAGAGACAGAGAGACACTGAACTAGGACAATACAAAGGGGAACCCATTGCACTCAACCTTGATCCAGCAGTAACCCCAATCCGATTAAAACCCCTTCCAGGAGCAGGTGTTCCTGATAATAGTGGACAGTTATTCCAAGTGTTTGAAAGTGGTACCAGTCTCATCAATGACAACGACCAGGGTCATCCGAGAGTTGCGCCAGCTGTTCACCACACATGGTCTGCCAGATGTAATCATGTCTGACAATGGGGCACAATTCATGGCAGCAGAGTTTCAGTCGTTCCTCAATGCCAACATGAGTCGGCATGTAACTTCTGCTTCATTCCACCCCGTGACCAACGGTTAGGCCGAACGAATGGTCAGGACCACAAAAGAGGCGCTCAAGCGGATGATGAATCGGGGACTGGAATCACCGCCTGGCAAATTTCCTCCTGTGGCAACACACAATGCCCCAGTATAGCAACAGGTCACAGCCCAGCGGAGCTGAGGTGGGGCCACCAGCTCACAACGAAGCTCGAACAACTTCACCCAGATACAGTAGCGGTGGAGACGGCTCAGCCAACCCTCATCCCCACCCCAGGAACTTAGATCCGGGTGAATTGGTCTGGGCCAGGAACTATGGGAGTGGGGCACCTTGAGTGTCAGCCAAGATAACTAAGGTAATGGGCCCATTGTCATATGAGGTTACTCTGGGGGATGATTATACAATCAGATGCCACATTGATCAGTTACGGCGTCGGCAGGTCAGGCCAGTGCCGGTTGAGGATCCCAAGGCTTTATCAGACCCACTAGAGAACTGTTTTCTTCCAAGTTTGCCTACATCACCCATGGCTGCCTCCAGAGAAACGAAAGTATGAAGGGCCATAGAGCTGCCGTCACTCACGGGCGACCAAAACAGCCATCAAGACTGTCCAATTGGAGATGGACTATACTCCACTTAAACAGGACTCTCCAGTAACATTATGGCGGTCCACTAGGATCCGTGGGCACCCAAGCCTATCTTAAAGTGTATGAATATTGAACAGACTGAGGGTAAGAACTATCATAGAGGGGGAGGGGTGTTATGTATTGAATACATATAGTTGTGTTAAGCCCTGCTAAAGTGAAACTAACCTTTAGATGACCCTAACTGTTAACTTCAACTGTTTTGCAGGGAAACTTGCAAAACTTGGAAAGAGCCTTGGTAGTACAGTGGTCTAAAGCACCCTGTTATTAAGACCAGCTGCCTGCAATTACTGCAGGTTCGAATCTCGCCAAGGCTCAAGGTTGACTCAGCCTTCCATCCTTTCTAAGGTAGGTAAATTGAGGACCCAGTTTGTGGGTGCAATAAGCTGACTTTGTATAAATATACAAAAGGATGAAGGCTATTGCTTAACGCATTGTAAGCCGCCCTGAGTCTCCGGAGAAGGGCGGCATATAAATCAAATTTTAAAAAAAACAAAACAAAAAAAAACCTTAGAACATACATATTTGGGCGGGCTTTTTCAAGTACTATGATTGGTTGAGGCCTTGTGGGCCCAGAGTATAAATTACAGGAATTTGCTTGTTATTCACCAGTTCCAGTTGAGTCAATAAACGCTCTTGTATCTATGATGTCTGTTCTTGCCTACCGCAGCCCACAACATAATAAGGATAAACCGCAACCTTGGATGACAAGAATGTCTGTTGGTTATGGCTGTGATTCCTGGTTTCCCACTGTTCCTTGTCTTCCTCGGAGTGGTCATAACATCATGACGCTGAGGGGCCAAGGTCCTTTAGGCCAGGGGTCTCCAACCTTGAGAACTTTAAGACTTGTGGACTTCAACTCCTAGAATTCTTCAGGCAGCAAAGAACAATTAACCAGTGGAACAGTTTACCACCAGAAGTTGTGAATGCTCCAATACCTAAAAGTTTTTAAGAAGAGATTGGACAACCATTTTTTTCTGAAATGGTACAGGGTCTCCTGCTTGAGTAGGGGGATGGACTAGAAGACCTCCAAGGTCCCTTCTAACTCTGTTATTATGGAGTTGAATCCGGTCCCTGCCCTATATGAGCTTCCCAAGGCATTTTTGGACCCTGTGGATGGAAAAGAGCAATCAGCAGGTCCTCCTTCCCTAGCACCTCTTTCTTGACAAGGGATTTATCTGGTCTCAGTTGCTATAGCAACTAAACACCACATCATAAATAGTCACACCATGCCTCAATGAGGGATTGGCCCCATTCTGCCGGAGAAAGCGTCAGGCGGGAAAGCTGTTGGAAAGGACCCATCGCTATCTCTCAAAACAAGCTCCTCTTTCCATCTTCTTGGATTCTCAATCTCCGGGACAACCGACTCTTTCCAGAAACAGGTCACCATCCCGGATGAGAGTTTCCACCATGGCTGAGAGTGCAAAACCCATAATCTCTGCCCGAGACCAATCTAACAGATCCTCCGTCGTCTGGAATCAATGCCGGGGGAGAGTCACCCTGTTGAGGATCATGGTCGGGAGAGATTTTTGTGAGCATCAACCCTTATGGATGGTTGTCCATGAGGTGATCGTGTCAGGGAATTTGCACAGCCGGTGTCCAAATGGAGTCAAGAGACGCTGACATGAACTTGTAGTTTTAAACAAATAAATGTATTTAATAACTACAGCGTTTTCCCAAAAATAAGACCCAACTGGAAAATAAACCCTAACGTGTCTTTTGGAGCAAAAATTAATATAAGACCCGGTCTTATTTTCAGGGAAACACAGTATATACACAGCAAACTAGATAGTCAGGCGAAAGCCTCGTGAGGTAATTCAACACAGCGGGAACATCATGAGGTAAATCACAGAGAGCACACACAGCAAAAAAAAGGCGGGAAACAAGGAAACACTATCTTTACACTCAGCAGCCAATCACAGCTCAGATTCCCTCACGCAGTGGCCAGCTCTCTTCAACCGAGGAACTGTAACTGGGTGTTCTTACTCATTCTCCAATCCTTCACTGCTCCAGCTATTAAATTTTAAGTATCTTAACAGATCAGCTTAGACCACGTGGATGATCTGTTTGGTTCTAGGGATAAAGATCTTGAGAAGATCAAGATGCTCACAGACTGTCCAAACATTCTTATTTTGCATTGTTGGGAGAAAGGCAGCATTCATTTCTACTCCTCCATCTCTACTCCACCAGCATCCTTCTCCATTCCTTGGGAGGCAAATGTTGCTTTAATGCTACTCTCTACTTGAGCAAGGACAAAGCTGATGAAAAGGATGGTTGGGAAACAAATGAATGAATTATCCCACCATCTCTTCTTAATCCATCGCAGGTGGAAGTCTTGAAAAGCTAATTTGCTGGGCAAGAAGGCAGAATGATGTTGAGCTCAGCTGGTTCTCAGAAGCTAAGAGTTGGTTGTTTAGGACTTGGATGAGAGACCACCATGAAATGACAAGGATCAGACATCGGATATAAAGGCAAGGGAAGGGAAGGCGAAGGGAAACAGTAACAGCACAATAATCAGCAACATCACTAGCACTGAAGATGTTTCCTAGTTGGGTCATGAAATGTCTTCAAGAACACAATCAAGGATCCCACAGCCCTTCTCTTCCTCCTCCTCCCTCCCTCCCCCCCCTCCTCCTCCTCCCTCCTCCCTTCTAGCACTGATGATGTTATCTAGTTGGGCCATGAAACGTCTTCAAAACAACCAACCAGGCTCTGAGACCACAGTACTCCTCCCCCCCCATCCCTGAAAACCTCTCTGTCTTCTAGCACTGATGATGTTACCTAGCTGGGCAATGAAACGCCTGCAAGAAAACCACCAAACTCAGGGGGCACCAAAGACCCCACCGTTCAACCCCAAAGATTATCTTCTCTTGGTATTGGGCTAAATCAGAGGTGTCGAACTCAAGGCTTGTGATGTGGTCGGATCCAGCCCGCAGGGCCCTCCCGTTCTACCCAATGCAAAGAGGAAAGATCGGGCCAGCGTGGCTTCGGCCCGGTCTACCCAGTTCGAAGAGGAAACATGCCAGCAGTTTGGGGAGTAACATCCAGCTGGCCACACCCACCCAGTCTGCCACACCCACCCCAGCCCCCTGAGGTCAACTACAGCCCTGATGCGACCCTCCATGAAGTTGCGTTTGAGATCCCGTGTCTAAATCAACAAGCATGCAATCCACTTCCTTTCTGACACTCATACTTTTCACCGGGATCCACCGAAGAGCCACATTCTGCTTCCTCTCCTTCCCTCCATCCCTTTTCCCGGAACAAAACCGCATCGGTGCTTCCTAAATTTGGCTCATTTCTACCTCTTGGTACCTTTTAGTTAGAAATCTGCCTGGCAGCTTCCCAGAACCACTTAGCAAATTAACCCCGCTGTCGTTCTTGCGTTCGGCCTTGCAACCCAACAAATTAATGGTAAAATTAGATTGCGCTGTTTATTGTTTCATATCTCTCTTCATTTCCTTGTTATCATCCGTCCCCATTCAAAAACCGTGGGCTCCTCGCCGCTCGGCGCATAAACAGCCTTTGAAAAGACAAAAAGCGAAAAAAAACCGAACAATTAAAACACCCTCAGTAACCCTGTTTGCCTGCAAAGGCCTTTCGAAAGTGATGCGGCCCATAATTAATTCTAAAAACAGCCTCCTCAGGCCTCTTCCCGTGGTTTGACTTTTAATATAGGTAGTCCTCGATTTACGACCGTCATTGAGCCCCCACGTAAGTCGCTATGGTCGTAAAAACGGGTCGCCACATGACGGCCCACGATTTTGCAGCCTCTTTTCTAGCCGTCGTTAAGCAAATCGATCGTTTGCTATGTTTCCAGGCAAAAACGTGAATCGTGATTACGTGGCCACCGGGTGCTGTGAAGGGATATAAATGCCAGCCGTTTGCCGAGTGCCCAAAATGCGGTCATGTGACCACAGGGGGCACATCTCAGAACTTCAAATCTGGGTTAGAAATCCCATTTTGGGGATCTGTCATAACTTTGAATGGTCACTAAGTGGGTAGTCGTAAGTCGAGGAGTAGCTAAATCCTTACGGTGGCCATGCTGGCTGGGGAATTCTGGGAATTCAGAGGCTGCCCAGTTCCTAAAGACTTTGGTCAGTTTTTGTCTGTTATTTTTCCTTCCCTTTTTCCTCTTTTCAATTGTCTTTCTTATTCGTTCTTCTTAGTTTTCATCTTGCTACTTTAAATGTAATAAAATTACTATGAAAAAATGTGAAATAAAACAAAGCAGAAGCTCTCTGGAAAAACCGATTCCTCAGACCCACAGGGCTCGGTGCCCAGTTTAACTCAAGACCTGGAAGAATCTGGAGCTAAATTGGAAAGGTGGCATCTCCATGGTAGGATTCAGAGCTGCAATACTCCTAAAGACCCTTAGAGGGCCACAAAGTGGTGGGAAAACCCCAGACTGCCACCTGGTGGTCAATGCAGGTTTTGCAGCTCTTATACAGTAGTCCTACTTTAAAGGTAAAGAGAATGGGAATGGAGACAACTTCTAAAGAAGTGGGTGTGTTGCCACCTCTAGGAGAAGATCTTCCTTTGGCCGAATGAGAAAGGATCCTTGAGAGTGGATCTTGTCCAATATAAGAGGTCACGATGGGGGTTTTATGTTATCCTTTTCATTGTCAGCTTTATTGGATTAATTTTGTATCATCAAGTTCACGTCAATTTTTGGTGACTACATAAATAGATCTTCTCCAGAAAGATTTGTCCCCAGCCAACTCTTCCAAGGGTGCCCCCATCCATCCCCCCCTTTCTGGGGGGGGGGGTCATCCTCTCCTTTTCTTTTCTTCCACTCCTTCTAGCTTTAGAAGTCTTTTCTCGGGAGCCAGGGCTTTGCATGATGCATCCAAAAACAGATGCTTTGAACCTGCTGTTTTGTGCAATTCAAGATGTAGTGCGTACTGCTCTCCTGTTTTCCTCATAACAACCCTGTAAGGTGGGTTAAAAAGGAGAGGATCTGGGCCAAAGTCACTCAACGGGTTTCTGTGCCTAAGGTGGGACTAGAACTCACCGTCTCCTGGTGATTGGCTCAAAGTCATCCAACTGGCTTTCATACCAAATGTTGGACTAGAATTCACTGTCTTCTGGTGATTGGCCCAAAGTTGCCCAGACAGTTTTTATGCCTAAAGCAGGACTAGAACTCACCGTCTCCTGGTGATTGGCCCAAAGTCATCCAGCTGGCTTTCATGCCTAAGGCTGGACTAGAACTCACCGTCTCCTGGTGATTGGCCCAAAGTCATCCAACTGGCTTTCATACCAAATGTTGGACTAGAATTCACCGTCTTCTGGTGATTGGCCCAAAGTTGCCCAGACAGTTTTTATGCCTAAAGCAGGACTAGAACTCACCGTCTCCTGGTGATTGGCCCAAAGTCATCCAGCTGGCTTTCATGCCTAAGGCAGGACTAGAACTCACCGTCTCCTGGTGATTGGCCCAAAGTCATCCAGCTGGCTTTCATGCCTAAGGCAGGACTAGAACTCACCGTCTCCTGGTGATTGGCCCAAAGTCATCCAGCTGGCTTTCATGCCTAAGGCAGGACTAGAACTCACCGTCTCCTGGTGATTGGCCCAAAGTCATCCAGCTGGCTTTCATGCCTAAGGCAGGACTAGAACTCACCGTCTCCTGGTGATTGGCCCAAAGCCACCCAGACAGTTTTTATGCCTAAGGCTGGACTAGAACTCACCATCTCCTGGTTTCTAATCCAGCCTCTTGGTCACCCACTACGCCAAACGGGCCTTCGCTATTTGCTCTGAAGATATCCCTCCTTCTCCGTCCTCCTGAGAACGACTCTACCCCCTGCTCTTCGGCCGTCCACGCTGCTTCTCATCCTGCAGCTCGTCTCCCACCCTCCCGTGCCCCTCCGTGTCAGGAGAAGGGCCCTTGCATGTATAAATAGAACGCAAAGCCGAAAGCATCCCATCCCGAAGAGAGAGAGAGAGAGAGAGGAGGAAAAAAAAAAATTAAATCATTAAGACAGCGGTCTAAAAGCTTTTCCCAGACCAACCCATCACTCACCGAAAGCCAGCGTAAACAATTCCGAAGAAAACAATTAAAAAAAAACACACACACACACAGCCACTGCACTCTGCACCATTAAACAATCAAGGACTCAGCCCAACCTCTCCGCTAAGAGCTGCGGGAAATAAATGGCTTTACTCAGATTGTTTAAAAGCCTGACTCGGGCGTGAGGAGGAGGGGTGGGGGTGTCAGAGGGACTTCTCCCGTGGGACAGTTCCACCAATAAGTTGAGAGTCAATAAATATTGCGGTGGGCCGCATATTAACCAGGGATAGGGGGAATTTTCAACATCCTGTAAGGTCCCAAAATGCACTTGAGTCGCCAGAATGCCAAAGGGAGAGAGAGAGAGACTCAGTTACAGTAACAGAGTTGGAAGGGACCTTGGAGGTCATTTAGTCCAACCCCCTGCTCAGGCAGGAGACCTGTACTAGGGATTCGAACCGCCAAACTGCCGACCTTTCTGATCGACAAGCTCAGTGTCTTAGCCGCTCAAGACGAGGCTTGCGAAAAAGAAGCAGATTTTATTTATGGCCCAAAACAAAATACACACAAAAGAGACATGCATGGAAAGGCCACCTTGGGGGAAGGTATGGCGTCTTTTTATACCTTCAGAGGCATTAGCTTAATACCTAATTCTGGCCCCCTGGCCCATGCCTTCCCTGTGGAGCAGGGGGGCTGGCTGTGTAGCAACGCTGCTTCTTAAGATATCCACCAGGCACGGAGTGGTACAGAAAAACAAAATAACACAGAGGTGAGATCACTGGTAGAAGCAAACGGCAGAGGCAGTTCTAATTCTTAGCAAAGCAATTGTTGTGACCCCGACTCCTGAGCCTGTCCTAACAGAGGAAGATGACTCAGAAGGTGATGGGGAGGAACTGCCAAGGCCTCCCTCTCCAGGACCCTCCTCTCTGGCAATGCCTCAGGTTCCATCCGAAGGCCAAGAGGAACAGCCTGGGAAATGCCAGGAGGAAAGCATATCGGAACAACAACAGATAGGGAGCGAGGATGATGAATCCTGGCTTGATCCCAGGCAGCGTCGGAGGGAGAAGCGTGCGCAGCAACGGAAGAGGCGTGGGAGGGCCAGAGATTGAGTCACAGAGCCACGCCCCACCAGGAATAAAAATGGGTGTGATGGCTCTTCAGGCTTTGTGACGGTCAAAGTTAAAAACCTGAGAGTCACATCGCGTTACCTGAAATCTGGCTTGTGCATATTTGGATTGGACCTTGGCTAACTCTTGCTTCGTGGATTACTTTTTGCTACTGAGCCGGACTGAGGATAAACTCTCTCTTGCTGACTGTGAGTGAAAACTGACTTGGCAGGCATTATGCAGTTTACTGCCAATACTCTTATCTGCAAGGGTTTCTAGTCTGATTGCTTAATAAAATCTTGGCAGGCATGCCTGGCTGTGTGTTTGCCTGTGTGGGGAAGGGGAACAGAACAGCAATTTTTGCAGAAGTCCAACCAATTCTACTGACTCTACTATTATGTCCCACTAATTCTACCTGTTCTATTATTATTATTATGTCCCTTCCATCCATAACGTGTTCCAATGCCTTGACCTCTCGCTCTCTCTCGTAAGAGAATTTTCCAGGGTGACTT